>NW_027672066.1:0-280000 GCF_964165515.1 Mesoplodon bidens | reverse complement strand
CCATGCCCTTGTCATCACAATGCACCATGCCCACTGTCATCACAATAATCTATGAAACTTGTCAGAACAATGCTCCATGCGCCTGTCATCAGAATTCTCCAAGCCCCTGTCATCACAATGCTCCATGAACCCTGTCATCACAATGCTCCGTGACTCCAATCATCACAATGCTTCATAACGTTTATCATCACAATGGTCCATGCCCTCATCATCACAATGCTCTGTGACCTTTGTAACCACAATGCTCCTTGAACATTTCATCACAATTCTCTGTGATCCTTGTCATCAAAATGCTCCATGTCTTTGTCAGAGCAATGCTCCATGACCATTGTCATCACAATGTGCCACACGCATTTCTTCACAACGGCCCACTAACTTGTCATTGCAATTCTCCATAAACCTTGTAATCACAGTGCTCCATGCACTTCTCATCAAAATGTTCTCTCACCAGAGATATCACAGTGTTCCATCACTAGTCATCAAAATACCCCATCACGCCCCTAATCACAATATTCCATGACACTTGTCATCACAATGCTACATCCCCTTATCATCACAATGTTCCGTGACCCCTGACATCACAATGTTCCATAAAACCTGTCATCAAAATGCTCCATGATCTTTTCATCCAAAAGCTCCATGACCCCTGACATCACAATGTTCTATAACCCCTGCCATCAAAATGTTCCATTACACTTTTTATCAAATTGCTGCATGACCCGGTCATCAAAATGCTCCCTGCCCTTCTCATCACAATGCAACATGCCCTTGTCAGCAAATTGCTCCAAGACTTGTCATCACAACCCTCCATGACCCTTGGCATCACAATGTTCCATGTCATTGTCATCAAAAAGCTCCATGAACCTTTTCATAACATTGCTCAGAGCCATTATCTTCACAAAGCACCATGACACTTGTCATCACAATGTTCGATGCCCTTCTCATCACAATAATCCATGAAACATTTCAGACCAATGTTCCATGCCCTTCTCATCACAATGCTCCTTTACCTCTCTCATAACAATGCACCATGACCCCTGCCATCACAATGCTCCACGGCCTAGTCATCACAAGGTTCTATGACACTTGTCATCACAGTGCTGAAGTCACCGGTAATCACAATGATCCATGCCCTTATCATCAAAAAGCTCCATGACGCAAGTCAACAGAATGTTCCATGGCTTTCTCATCACAATGCTCCATGTCATTGTCATCACAATGCTCCATGAACGCTCTCATCACAATCCTCCATGCCCTTGACATGACAATGCTCCATTAAACCTGTCATAACAATGCTCCATGACCACTGCCATCACGATGGTCCTTGGACTTTTCATCACAAGGCTCCATGACCCTTCTCATCACATGCTCCAAGACCCCTGTAATCACAATGCTCCATGCCCCTTTTCATCTCAATGATCCATGAACCCTGTCATCACAATGCACCATGCCCATCATCATAATGCTTCATGCTATTGTCATCACAATGAAATCAAAATGCTCCATGACCTCTGTCATAACAATGCTCCAAACCCTTGTGATCACAATATTCCATAACACTTGTCATCACAATGTCCCATGACACTCGTCATCACAATTATCCATGGTCTGCTCATCACAATGCTCCATGACCTTTGTCATCGCAATGCTCCATAAACCTTGTAATCACAATGCTCCTTTCCCTTCTCATCACAATGCTCCATTACTCCTCTCACAACAATGCTCGATGACCCATGCAATCACAATGTTCCACGGCCTTTTCATTACAAGTCTCCCTGACGCTTGTCATCACAGTGCTCCATGCGCTTGTCAGCACAGTACTCCATGGCACATGTCATCACAATGCACTATGCGCTTGTCATCAGAGTGCTCCAAAATTTGTCTTCACAATGCTCCATGACCTTTGTCATCACAATACTCAATACACTTGTCATCACAATGCTCCCTGACACTTGTCATCAAAATGCTTCTAGAAACCTGTCACAAAAAGGCTCCATGCGTTTTTCATCACAATGCCCCATGCCACTTCCATCACAATGCGCCATGCCATTGTCATGAAAATACACCACAAGCTTGTCAACAGAATGCTCCATGACCCTTGTCATCACAATTCTCCATGCATTTTCAGCACAATTCTCCCTGACCCTTGTCATCACAATGTCCAAAGCCATTGTCATCAAAATGCTCCATTACCTTTGTCATCAGAATCCTCCATGACACTTGGCATCACAATGCTCCATGCCATTCTTATCACAATGGGCCATTACATATGTCAACACAATGCTCCCTGACACCTGTCTTCACAATACTGCATGACCTGGTCATCATAATGCTCCATGACCCCGGGCATCACAATGTCCACGGTGTTGTCATCACAAGTCTCCTTGACAACTGTCATCACAATGCTCCAAGAACCCTGTTATCACAAAGCTCCATGCTCTTGTCATCACAAAGCTCCATGACACATGTCATCAGAATGTTCCATGGACTTCTCATCAAAATGCTCCATGCCCTTGTAATCACCGTGCTCCAACACCCCTGTAATGACAATGCTCCATGCCCCTTTTCATCAGTATGCTCCATGAGATTTGTCATCACAAGGCTCCATGGTTTTCTCATCACAGTGCTCCAGGATATGGTCATCACAATGCTTCACGACCTTGTCATGAAAATTCTCAATGGCCCTTGTCATCATAATGCTCCAAGCCCTAGTCACCACAATGCTCCATTATATTTGTCATCACAATCCTCCATTACATTTGGCATTACCCTGCTCCCTGCCATTGTCATCGCAATGGACTATGACATATGTCATCACAATGCTCACTGACACCTGTCTTCACAATACTCCATGACCTTCTCATCAGAATGATCCATGCCCTTGTCATCACAATGCACCATGTCCAATGTCATCACAATAATCTATGAAAATTGTCAAACCAATGATCCATGCCCCTGACATCACAATGCTCCAAGCCCTTGTCATCACAATGCTCCATGACCCCTGTCATCACAATGCTCCGTGACTCCAGGCATCACAGTGCTTCATAACTTTTGTCATCACAATGGTCCATGCCCGCGTCATCAAAAGGCTCTGTGACCTTTGTAACCACAATGCTCCATGAAATTCCCATCACAATGTTCCGTGACCCTTGTCATCACAGTGCTCCATGCCTTTGTCAGAAGAATGCTCCATGACTCTTGTCATCACTATGTGCCACGCGTTTTCATCACAACGGTCCACAAATTTGTCATGGCAATGCTCCATAAACCATGTAATCACAATGCTCCATGCCCTTCTCATCACAAGGCTCCATTACATCTGTCATAACAATGCTCCATGAACCCGGCCATCCCAATGTTACACTGTCTTTTCATCACAAGGCTCCATGCCACTTATCATCACTATGCTCCAAGACCACTGTAATCACATTGCTCGCTGCCCTTGTCATCACAAAGCTCCATGTCACAGGTCATCAGAATGTTCCATGGCTTTCTCATGAAAATGTTCCATACCCTTGTCCTCATAGTGCTCCAAGACCCCTGTAATCACAATGTTCCATGCACCTTTTCATCTCAAGGCTCCATGAACCCTGTCATCACAATGCATCATGCCCCTCATCATAATGCTTCAGGCTATTGTGAGCACAATGAAATCAAAATTCTCCATGACCTCTCTCATCACAATGCTCCATGACCCCTATCATCACAATATTCCATGAACATGTTCAGCCCAATGCTCCATAACACTTGTCATCACAATGATCCATGACCTTGTCATCCCAGTGCTCCATGACCCCTGTATTCACAATGCTCCGTGACGATTGTCATTACAGAGCTCCATGACACCTGTCATCACAATGCTCCATGGCTTTGTCAGCAAAATGCTACATGACCTTGTCATTACAATGCTCTATGCACTTGTCATCACAATACTCCATTACCATTGTCATCACAATATTCCATGAACCGTGGGATCACATTGCTTCATTTCCTTGTCATCACAATGCTCCATGCTCCTTGAAATCAAAATGATCCATGACCTCTGTCATCACAATGCTCCAAACCCTTGTGATCACAATGTTCCATAACACACGTCATCACAAAGCTCCATGCCCTTTTCATCAAAATTCTCCATGACCTTTGTCATCAAAATTCTCAATACACTTGTCATCACAGTGTTCACTGACACTTGTCGTCAGAAGGCTCCTTGAACACTGTCACGAAAAGGCTACATGCCTTTTTCATCACAATGCCCCATGCCGCTTTCATCAAAATGCTCCATGTCATTGTCATCAAAATACTCCACAAGCTTGTCATCAGAATGCTCCATGACCCTTGTCATCACAATTCTCCATGCACTTTTCAGCACAATGCTCCCTGACCCTTGTCATCACAATGACCCAAGCCATAGTCATCACAAAGCTCCATTACATTTGTCATCAGAATCCTCCATGACACTTGGCATCACAATGCTCCATGCCATTGTCATCACAATGGGCCATTACATATGTCATCAGAGTGCTCCAGGACAGCTGTCTTCACAATACTGCATGACTTGGTCATCACAATGCTCCATGCCCTTGTCATCACAATGCGCCATTCCAACTGTCATCGCAATAATCCATGAAACTTATTAGACCAATGCTCCATGCCCTTGTCATTACAATCCTCCATGCCCTTGTTATCACAATGCTCCATGACCCCTGTCATCACAATGCTCCGTGACTCCACTCATCACAATGCTTCATGAACTTTGTCATCACAGTGGTCCATGCCCTCTTCATCAACAGTATCTGTGACCTTTTTAACCACAATGATCCATGAACTTTTCATCACAATGCTCTTTGACTCTTGTCATCACAATGCTCTATGCCTTTCTCAGCACAATGCTCCATAACCCTTGTCATCACAATGCTCCATGCACTTGTGAACACAGTGCTCCATGACACATGTCATCAAAATGCATCATGCGCTTGTCATCACAGTGCTCCTCAATTTTGTCAACACAATGCTCCATAAACGTTGTCATCACAGTGCTCCATGCACTTCTCATCAAAATGCTCTCTCACCACTGATATCACAATGTTACATCTTTATTCATCACAATACTCCCTCACCCCTGTCATTGTAATGTTCCATGACTCCTGTCATCACAATGGTACATGCACATATCATCACAATATTTGATGACCTCAGATATCACAATGTTCCATAACCCGTGTCATCAAAATGCTCCATGACCCTTTTCATCAAAATGATCCATGACCCCTGCCATCACAATATTCCACGACATTATCATCACAAGACTCCATGACACGTGTCATCACAATTCTCAAAGAACCCTGTAATCACAATGCTCCATGCCCTTTTCTTGACAAAGCTCCGTGACACATGACATCAGAATGTTCCATGGCCTTCTCATCAAAATGCTCCATGCCCTTGTCATCACAATGCTCTCAGACCCCTGTAATCACAATGCTCCATGCCCGTTTTCATCTTAATGTTCCATGAACCCTGTCATCACAATGCATCATGCCCATCATCATAATGCTTCCGGCTATTGTCACCAAAATGAAATCAAAATTCTCCATGACCTCTAGTCATCACAATGCTCCATGACCCCTGTCATCACAATACTCCATGAACATTTTCAGCCCAATGCTCCATGACCCTTGTCATCACAATGATCCATGCCCTTGTCATCCCAATGCTCCATGCTCTTGTCATCACAATGCTCCATGACCCAAGTCATCACAATGCTCCGTGACTCCAGTCATCACAATGCTTCATAACATTTGTCATCACAATGGTCCATGCCCGCTTCATCACAAGGCTCTGTGACCATTGTAACCACAATAATCCATGAACTTTTCATCACAATGCTCCGTGACACTTGTCATCACAATGCTCCATGCCTTTATCAGAAAAATGCTCCATGACCCTTGTCATCACAATGTGCCACGCGCTTTTCATCAAAAGAGTCCACAAATTTGTCATGGCAATACTCCATAAACCTGGTAATCACAATGCTCCATGCCCTTCTCATCACAATGCTCCATTAACCCTGTCATAACAATGCTCCATGACCCTTGCCATCACAATGTTCCACGGCCTTGTCATCACAAGTCTCCATGACACTTGACATCACAATGCTCCAAGACACCTGTAATCACACTGCTCCGTGCCCTTGCCATCACAAAGCTCCATGACACATGTCATCATAATGTTCCATGGCCTTCTCCTCAAAATGCTCCATGCCCTTGTCATCACAATGCTCCAAGACCCCTGTTATCACAATACTCCATGCCCCTTGTCATTTCAATGCTCCATGAACCCTGTCATCACAATGCATCATGCACATCATCATAATGCTTCCGGCTATTGTCAGCGCAATGAAATCAAAATTCTCCATGACCTCTCTCATCACAATGCTCCATGACCCCTGTCATCAAAATACTCCATGAACATTTTCAGCCCAATGCTCCATGACACTTGTCATCACAATGATTCTTGCCCTTGTCATCCCAATGCTCCATGACCCATGTATTTACAATGATCCGTGACGCTTGTCATCACAGTGCCCCATGACACCTGTCATCACAACGCTCCATGCCTTTGTCAGCAAATTGCTACATGACCTTGTCATTACAATGCTCTATGCGCTTGTCTTCACAATACTCCATTACCATTGTCATCACAATCCTCCATGAACCTTGGGATCACATTGCTTCATGCCCTTTTCATCACAATGCTCCATGCTCCTTGAAATCAAAATGATCCATGACCTCTGTCATCACAATGCTCCAAAGCCTTGTGGTCACAAAGTTCCATAACACTTGTCATCACAACGCTCCATGATGCCTGTCATCACAATACTCCATGCCCTTTTCATCACAATGCTCCATGACCTTTGTCATCACAATTCTCAATACACTTGTCATCACAATGTTCCCTGACACTTGTCGTCAGAATGTTCCTTGAACCCTGTCACGAAAAGGCTCCATGCCTTTTTCTTCACAATGTCCAATGCCGTTTTCATCACAATGCTCCATGCTTTTGTCATCAAAATACTCCACAAGCTTGTCATCAGAGTGCTCCATGACCCTTGTCATCACAATTATCCATGCACTTGTCAGCACAATGTTCCCTGACCCTTGTCAGCACAATGTCCAAAGCCATTGTCATCAAAATGCTCCATTACCTTTGTCATCAGAATCCTCCATGACACTTGGCATCACAATGCTCCATGCCATTCTTATCACAATGGGCCATTACATATGTCAACACAATGCTCCCTGACACCTGTCTTCACAATACTGCATGACCTGGTCATCATAATGCTCCATGACCCCGGGCATCACAATGTCCACGGTGTTGTCATCACAAGTCTCCTTGACAACTGTCATCACAATGCTCCAAGAACCCTGTTATCACAAAGTTCCATGCTCTTGTCATCACAAAGCTCCATGACACATGTCATCAGAATGTTCCATGGACTTCTCATCAAAATGCTCCATGCCCTTGTCATCACCGTGCTCCAACACCCCTGTAATGACAATGCTCCATGCCCCTTTTCATCAGTATGCTCCATGAGATTTGTCATCACAAGGCTCCATGGTTTTCTCATCACAGTGCTCCAGGATATTGTCATCACAATGCTTCACGACCTTGTCATGAAAATTCTCAATGGCCCTTGTCATCATAATGCTCCAAGCCCTAGTCACCACAATGCTCCATTATATTTGTCATCACAATCCTCCATTACATTTGGCATTACCCTGCTCCCTGCCATTGTCATCGCAATGGACCATGACATATGTCATCACAATGCTCACTGACACCTGTCTTCACAATACTCCATGACCTTCTCATCAGAATGATCCATGCCCTTGTCATCACAATGCACCATGTCCAATGTCATCAAAATAATCTATGAAAATTGTCAAACCAATGATCCATGCCCCTGACATCACAATGCTCCAAGCCCTTGTCATCACAATGCTCCATGACCCCTGTCATCACAATGCTCCGTGACTCCAGGCATCACAGTGCTTCATAACTTTTGTCATCACAATGGTCCATGCCCGCGTCATCAAAAGGCTCTGTGACCTTTGTAACCACAATGCTCCATAAAATTCCCATCACAATGTTCCGTGACCCTTGTCATCACAGTGCTCCATGCCTTTGTCAGAAGAATGCTCCATGACTCTTGTCATCACTATGTGCCACGTGTTTTCATCACAACGGTCCACAAATTTGTCATGGCAATGCTCCATAAACCATGTAATCACAATGCTCCATGCCCTTCTCATCACAAGGCTCCATTACATCTGTCATAACAATGCTCCATGAACCCGGCCATCCCAATGTTACACTGTCTTTTCATCACAAGGCTCCATGCCACTTATCATCACTATGCTCCAAGACCACTGTAATCACATTGCTCGCTGCCCTTGTCATCACAAAGCTCCATGTCACAGGTCATCAGAATGTTCCATGGCTTTCTCATGAAAATGTTCCATACCCTTGTCCTCATAGTGCTCCAAGACCCCTGTAATCACAATGTTCCATGCACCTTTTCATCTCAAGGCTCCATGAACCCTGTCATCACAATGCATCATGCCCATCATCATAATGCTTCAGGCTATTGTGAGCACAATGAAATCAAAATTCTCCATGACCTCTCTCATCACAATGCTCCATGACCCCTATCATCACAATATTCCATGAACATGTTCAGCCCAATGCTCCATAACACTTGTCATCACAATGATCCATGACCTTGTCATCCCAGTGCTCCATGACCCCTGTATTCACAATGCTCCGTGACGATTGTCATTACAGAGCTCCATGACACCTGTCATCACAATGCTCCATGGCTTTGTCAGCAAAATGCTACATGACCTTGTCATTACAATGCTCTATGCACTTGTCATCACAATACTCCATTACCATTGTCATCACAATATTCCATGAACCGTGGGATCACATTGCTTCATTTCCTTGTCATCACAATGCTCCATGCTCCTTGAAATCAAAATGATCCATGACCTCTGTCATCACAATGCTCCAAACCCTTGTGATCACAATGTTCCATAACACACGTCATCACAAAGCTCCATGCCCTTTTCATCAAAATTCTCCATGACCTTTGTCATCAAAATTCTCAATACACTTGTCATCACAGTGTTCACTGACACTTGTCGTCAGAAGGCTCCTTGAACACTGTCACGAAAAGGCTACATGCCTTTTTCATCACAATGCCCCATGCCGCTTTCATCAAAATGCTCCATGTCATTGTCATCAAAATACTCCACAAGCTTGTCATCAGAATGCTCCATGACCCTTGTCATCACAATTCTCCATGCACTTTTCAGCACAATGCTCCCTGACCCTTGTCATCACAATGACCCAAGCCATAGTCATCACAAAGCTCCATTACATTTGTCATCAGAATCCTCCATGACACTTGGCATCACAATGCTCCATGCCATTGTCATCACAATGGGCCATTACATATGTCATCAGAGTGCTCCAGGACAGCTGTCTTCACAATACTGCATGACTTGGTCATCACAATGCTCCATGCCCTTGTCATCACAATGCGCCATTCCAACTGTCATCGCAATAATCCATGAAACTTATTAGACCAATGCTCCATGCCCTTGTCATTACAATGCTCCATGCCCTTGTTATCACAATGCTCCATGACCCCTGCCATCACAATGCTCCGTGACTCCACTCATCACAATGCTTCATGAACTTTGTCATCACAGTGGTCCATGCCCTCTTCATCAACAGTATCTGTGACCTTTTTAACCACAATGATCCATGAACTTTTCATCACAATGCTCTTTGACTCTTGTCATCACAATGCTCTATGCCTTTCTCAGCACAATGCTCCATAACCCTTGTCATCACAATGCTCCATGCACTTGTGAACACAGTGCTCCATGACACATGTCATCAAAATGCATCATGCGCTTGTCATCACAGTGCTCCTCAATTTTGTCAACACAATGCTCCATAAACGTTGTCATCACAGTGCTCCATGCACTTCTCATCAAAATGCTCTCTCACCACTGATATCACAATGTTACATCTTTATTCATCACAATACTCCCTCACCCCTGTCATTGTAATGTTCCATGACTCCTGTCATCATAATGGTACATGCACATATCATCACAATATTTGATGACCTCAGATATCACAATGTTCCATAACCCGTGTCATCAAAATGCTCCATGACCCTTTTCATCAAAATGATCCATGACCCCTGCCATCACAATATTCCACGACATTATCATCACAAGACTCCATGACACGTGTCATCACAATTCTCAAAGAACCCTGTAATCACAATGCTCCATGCCCTTTTCTTGACAAAGCTCCGTGACACATGACATCAGAATGTTCCATGGCCTTCTCATCAAAATGCTCCATGCCCTTGTCATCACAATGCTCTCAGACCCCTGTAATCACAATGCTCCATGCCCGTTTTCATCTTAATGTTCCATGAACCCTGTCATCACAATGCATCATGCCCATCATCATAATGCTTCCGGCTATTGTCACCAAAATGAAATCAAAATTCTCCATGACCTCTAGTCATCACAATGCTCCATGACCCCTGTCATCACAATACTCCATGAACATTTTCAGCCCAATGCTCCATGACCCTTGTCATCACAATGATCCATGCCCTTGTCATCCCAATGCTCCATGCTCTTGTCATCACAATGCTCCATGACCCAAGTCATCACAATGCTCCGTGACTCCAGTCATCACAATGCTTCATAACATTTGTCATCACAATGGTCCATGCCCGCTTCATCACAAGGCTCTGTGACCATTGTAACCACAATAATCCATGAACTTTTCATCACAATGCTCCGTGACACTTGTCATCACAATGCTCCATGCCTTTATCAGAAAAATGCTCCATGACCCTTGTCATCAAAATGTGCCACGTGCTTTTCATCAAAAGAGTCCACAAATTTGTCATGGCAATACTCCATAAACCTGGTAATCACAATGCTCCATGCCCTTCTCATCACAATGCTCCATTAACCCTGTCATAAAAATGCTCCATGACCCTTGCCATCACAATGTTCCACGGCCTTGTCATCACAAGTCTCCATGACACTTGACATCACAATGCTCCAAGACACCTGTAATCACACTGCTCCGTGCCCTTGCCATCACAAAGCTCCATGACACATGTCATCATAATGTTCCATGGCCTTCTCCTCAAAATGCTCCATGCCCTTGTCATCACAATGCTCCAAGACCCCTGTTATCACAATACTCCATGCCCCTTGTCATTTCAATGCTCCATGAACCCTGTCATCACAATGCATCATGCACATCATCATAATGCTTCCGGCTATTGTCAGCGCAATGAAATCAAAATTCTCCATGACCTCTCTCATCACAATGCTCCATGACCGCTGTCATCAAAATACTCCATGAACATTTTCAGCCCAATGCTCTATGACACTTGTCATCACAATGATTCTTGCCCTTGTCATCCCAATGCTCCATGACCCATGTATTTACAATGATCCGTGACGCTTGTCATCACAGTGCCCCATGACACCTGTCATCACAACGCTCCATGCCTTTGTCAGCAAATTGCTACATGACCTTGTCATTACAATGCTCTATGCGCTTGTCTTCACAATACTCCATTACCATTGTCATCACAATCTTCCATGAACCTTGGGATCACATTGCTTCATGCCCTTTTCATCACAATGCTCCATGCTCCTTGAAATCAAAATGATCCATGACCTCTGTCATCACAATGCTCCAAAGCCTTGTGGTCACAAAGTTGCATAACACTTGTCATCACAACGCTCCATGATGCCTGTCATCACAATACTCCATGCCCTTTTCATCACAATGCTCCATGACCTTTGTCATCACAATTCTCAATACACTTGTCATCACAATGTTCCCTGACACTTGTCGTCAGAATGTTCCTTGAACCCTGTCACGAAAAGGCTCCATGCCTTTTTCTTCACAATGTCCAATGCCGTTTTCATCACAATGCTCCATGCTTTTGTCATCAAAATACTCCACAAGCTTGTCATCAGAGTGCTCCATGACCCTTGTCATCACAATTATCCATGCACTTGTCAGCACAATGTTCCCTGACCCTTGTCAGCACAATGTCCAAAGCCATTGTCATCAAAATGCTCCATTACCTTTGTCATCAGAATCCTCCATGACACTTGGCATCACAATGCTCCATGCCATTCTTATCACAATGGGCCATTACATATGTCAACACAATGCTCCCTGACACCTGTCTTCACAATACTGCATGACCTGGTCATCATAATGCTCCATGACCCCGGGCATCACAATGTCCACGGTGTTGTCATCACAAGTCTCCTTGACAACTGTCATCACAATGCTCCAAGAACCCTGTTATCACAAAGTTCCATGCTCTTGTCATCACAAAGCTCCATGACACATGTCATCAGAATGTTCCATGGACTTCTCATCAAAATGCTCCATGCCCTTGTCATCACCGTGCTCCAACACCCCTGTAATGACAATGCTCCATGCCCCTTTTCATCAGTATGCTCCATGAGATTTGTCATCACAAGGCTCCATGGTTTTCTCATCACAGTGCTCCAGGATATTGTCATCACAATGCTTCACGACCTTGTCATGAAAATTCTCAATGGCCCTTGTCATCATAATGCTCCAAGCCCTAGTCACCACAATGCTCCATTATATTTGTCATCACAATCCTCCATTACATTTGGCATTACCCTGCTCCCTGCCATTGTCATCGCAATGGACCATGACATATGTCATCACAATGCTCACTGACACCTGTCTTCACAATACTCCATGACCTTCTCATCAGAATGATCCATGCCCTTGTCATCACAATGCACCATGTCCAATGTCATCAAAATAATCTATGAAAATTGTCAAACCAATGATCCATGCCCCTGACATCACAATGCTCCAAGCCCTTGTCATCACAATGCTCCATGACCCCTGTCATCACAATGCTCCGTGACTCCAGGCATCACAGTGCTTCATAACTTTTGTCATCACAATGGTCCATGCCCGCGTCATCAAAAGGCTCTGTGACCTTTGTAACCACAATGCTCCATAAAATTCCCATCACAATGTTCCGTGACCCTTGTCATCACAGTGCTCCATGCCTTTGTCAGAAGAATGCTCCATGACTCTTGTCATCACTATGTGCCACGTGTTTTCATCACAACGGTCCACAAATTTGTCATGGCAATGCTCCATAAACCATGTAATCACAATGCTCCATGCCCTTCTCATCACAAGGCTCCATTACATCTGTCATAACAATGCTCCATGAACCCGGCCATCCCAATGTTACACTGTCTTTTCATCACAAGGCTCCATGCCACTTATCATCACTATGCTCCAAGACCACTGTAATCACATTGCTCGCTGCCCTTGTCATCACAAAGCTCCATGTCACAGGTCATCAGAATGTTCCATGGCTTTCTCATGAAAATGTTCCATACCCTTGTCCTCATAGTGCTCCAAGACCCCTGTAATCACAATGTTCCATGCACCTTTTCATCTCAAGGCTCCATGAACCCTGTCATCACAATGCATCATGCCCCTCATCATAATGCTTCAGGCTATTGTGAGCACAATGAAATCAAAATTCTCCATGACCTCTCTCATCACAATGCTCCATGACCCCTATCATCACAATATTCCATGAACATGTTCAGCCCAATGCTCCATAACACTTGTCATCACAATGATCCATGACCTTGTCATCCCAGTGCTCCATGACCCCTGTATTCACAATGCTCCGTGACGATTGTCATTACAGAGCTCCATGACACCTGTCATCACAATGCTCCATGGCTTTGTCAGCAAAATGCTACATGACCTTGTCATTACAATGCTCTATGCACTTGTCATCACAATACTCCATTACCATTGTCATCACAATATTCCATGAACCGTGGGATCACATTGCTTCATTTCCTTGTCATCACAATGCTCCATGCTCCTTGAAATCAAAATGATCCATGACCTCTGTCATCACAATGCTCCAAACCCTTGTGATCACAATGTTCCATAACACACGTCATCACAAAGCTCCATGCCCTTTTCATCAAAATTCTCCATGACCTTTGTCATCAAAATTCTCAATACACTTGTCATCACAGTGTTCACTGACACTTGTCGTCAGAAGGCTCCTTGAACACTGTCACGAAAAGGCTACATGCCTTTTTCATCACAATGCCCCATGCCGCTTTCATCAAAATGCTCCATGTCATTGTCATCAAAATACTCCACAAGCTTGTCATCAGAATGCTCCATGACCCTTGTCATCACAATTCTCCATGCACTTTTCAGCACAATGCTCCCTGACCCTTGTCATCACAATGACCCAAGCCATAGTCATCACAAAGCTCCATTACATTTGTCATCAGAATCCTCCATGACACTTGGCATCACAATGCTCCATGCCATTGTCATCACAATGGGCCATTACATATGTCATCAGAGTGCTCCAGGACAGCTGTCTTCACAATACTGCATGACTTGGTCATCACAATGCTCCATGCCCTTGTCATCACAATGCGCCATTCCAACTGTCATCGCAATAATCCATGAAACTTATTAGACCAATGCTCCATGCCCTTGTCATTACAATCCTCCATGCCCTTGTTATCACAATGCTCCATGACCCCTGTCATCACAATGCTCCGTGACTCCACTCATCACAATGCTTCATGAACTTTGTCATCACAGTGGTCCATGCCCTCTTCATCAACAGTATCTGTGACCTTTTTAACCACAATGATCCATGAACTTTTCATCACAATGCTCTTTGACTCTTGTCATCACAATGCTCTATGCCTTTCTCAGCACAATGCTCCATAACCCTTGTCATCACAATGCTCCATGCACTTGTGAACACAGTGCTCCATGACACATGTCATCAAAATGCATCATGCGCTTGTCATCACAGTGCTCCTCAATTTTGTCAACACAATGCTCCATAAACGTTGTCATCACAGTGCTCCATGCACTTCTCATCAAAATGCTCTCTCACCACTGATATCACAATGTTGCATCTTTATTGATCACAATACTCCCTCACCCCTGTCATTGTAATGTTCCATGACTCCTGTCATCACAATGGTACATGCACATATCATCACAATATTTGATGACCTCAGATATCACAATGTTCCATAACCCGTGTCATCAAAATGCTCCATGACCCTTTTCATCAAAATGATCCATGACCCCTGCCATCACAATATTCCACGACATTATCATCACAAGACTCCATGACACGTGTCATCACAATTCTCAAAGAACCCTGTAATCACAATGCTCCATGCCCTTTTCTTGACAAAGCTCCGTGACACATGACATCAGAATGTTCCATGGCCTTCTCATCAAAATGCTCCATGCCCTTGTCATCACAATGCTCTCAGACCCCTGTAATCACAATGCTCCATGCCCGTTTTCATCTTAATGTTCCATGAACCCTGTCATCACAATGCATCATGCCCATCATCATAATGCTTCCGGCTATTGTCACCAAAATGAAATCAAAATTCTCCATGACCTCTAGTCATCACAATGCTCCATGACCCCTGTCATCACAATACTCCATGAACATTTTCAGCCCAATGCTCCATGACCCTTGTCATCACAATGATCCATGCCCTTGTCATCCCAATGCTCCATGCTCTTGTCATCACAATGCTCCATGACCCAAGTCATCACAATGCTCCGTGACTCCAGTCATCACAATGCTTCATAACATTTGTCATCACAATGGTCCATGCCCGCTTCATCACAAGGCTCTGTGACCATTGTAACCACAATAATCCATGAACTTTTCATCACAATGCTCCGTGACACTTGTCATCACAATGCTCCATGCCTTTATCAGAAAAATGCTCCATGACCCTTGTCATCACAATGTGCCACGCGCTTTTCATCAAAAGAGTCCACAAATTTGTCATGGCAATACTCCATAAACCTGGTAATCACAATGCTCCATGCCCTTCTCATCACAATGCTCCATTAACCCTGTCATAACAATGCTCCATGACCCTTGCCATCACAATGTTCCACGGCCTTGTCATCACAAGTCTCCATGACACTTGACATCACAATGCTCCAAGACACCTGTAATCACACTGCTCCGTGCCCTTGCCATCACAAAGCTCCATGACACATGTCATCATAATGTTCCATGGCCTTCTCCTCAAAATGCTCCATGCCCTTGTCATCACAATGCTCCAAGACCCCTGTTATCACAATACTCCATGCCCCTTGTCATTTCAATGCTCCATGAACCCTGTCATCACAATGCATCATGCACATCATCATAATGCTTCCGGCTATTGTCAGCGCAATGAAATCAAAATTCTCCATGACCTCTCTCATCACAATGCTCCATGACCGCTGTCATCAAAATACTCCATGAACATTTTCAGCCCAATGCTCTATGACACTTGTCATCACAATGATTCTTGCCCTTGTCATCCCAATGCTCCATGACCCATGTATTTACAATGATCCGTGACGCTTGTCATCACAGTGCCCCATGACACCTGTCATCACAACGCTCCATGCCTTTGTCAGCAAATTGCTACATGACCTTGTCATTACAATGCTCTATGCGCTTGTCTTCACAATACTCCATTACCATTGTCATCACAATCTTCCATGAACCTTGGGATCACATTGCTTCATGCCCTTTTCATCACAATGCTCCATGCTCCTTGAAATCAAAATGATCCATGACCTCTGTCATCACAATGCTCCAAAGCCTTGTGGTCACAAAGTTGCATAACACTTGTCATCACAACGCTCCATGATGCCTGTCATCACAATACTCCATGCCCTTTTCATCACAATGCTCCATGACCTTTGTCATCACAATTCTCAATACACTTGTCATCACAATGTTCCCTGACACTTGTCGTCAGAATGTTCCTTGAACCCTGTCACGAAAAGGCTCCATGCCTTTTTCTTCACAATGTCCAATGCCGTTTTCATCACAATGCTCCATGCTTTTGTCATCAAAATACTCCACAAGCTTGTCATCAGAGTGCTCCATGACCCTTGTCATCACAATTATCCATGCACTTGTCAGCACAATGTTCCCTGACCCTTGTCAGCACAATGTCCAAAGCCATTGTCATCAAAATGCTCCATTACCTTTGTCATCAGAATCCTCCATGACACTTGGCATCACAATGCTCCATGCCATTCTTATCACAATGGGCCATTACATATGTCAACACAATGCTCCCTGACACCTGTCTTCACAATACTGCATGACCTGGTCATCATAATGCTCCATGACCCCGGGCATCACAATGTCCACGGTGTTGTCATCACAAGTCTCCTTGACAACTGTCATCACAATGCTCCAAGAACCCTGTTATCACAAAGTTCCATGCTCTTGTCATCACAAAGCTCCATGACACATGTCATCAGAATGTTCCATGGACTTCTCATCAAAATGCTCCATGCCCTTGTCATCACCGTGCTCCAACACCCCTGTAATGACAATGCTCCATGCCCCTTTTCATCAGTATGCTCCATGAGATTTGTCATCACAAGGCTCCATGGTTTTCTCATCACAGTGCTCCAGGATATTGTCATCACAATGCTTCACGACCTTGTCATGAAAATTCTCAATGGCCCTTGTCATCATAATGCTCCAAGCCCTAGTCACCACAATGCTCCATTATATTTGTCATCACAATCCTCCATTACATTTGGCATTACCCTGCTCCCTGCCATTGTCATCGCAATGGACCATGACATATGTCATCACAATGCTCACTGACACCTGTCTTCACAATACTCCATGACCTTCTCATCAGAATGATCCATGCCCTTGTCATCACAATGCACCATGTCCAATGTCATCAAAATAATCTATGAAAATTGTCAAACCAATGATCCATGCCCCTGACATCACAATGCTCCAAGCCCTTGTCATCACAATGCTCCATGACCCCTGTCATCACAATGCTCCGTGACTCCAGGCATCACAGTGCTTCATAACTTTTGTCATCACAATGGTCCATGCCCGCGTCATCAAAAGGCTCTGTGACCTTTGTAACCACAATGCTCCATAAAATTCCCATCACAATGTTCCGTGACCCTTGTCATCACAGTGCTCCATGCCTTTGTCAGAAGAATGCTCCATGACTCTTGTCATCACTATGTGCCACGTGTTTTCATCACAACGGTCCACAAATTTGTCATGGCAATGCTCCATAAACCATGTAATCACAATGCTCCATGCCCTTCTCATCACAAGGCTCCATTACATCTGTCATAACAATGCTCCATGAACCCGGCCATCCCAATGTTACACTGTCTTTTCATCACAAGGCTCCATGCCACTTATCATCACTATGCTCCAAGACCACTGTAATCACATTGCTCGCTGCCCTTGTCATCACAAAGCTCCATGTCACAGGTCATCAGAATGTTCCATGGCTTTCTCATGAAAATGTTCCATACCCTTGTCCTCATAGTGCTCCAAGACCCCTGTAATCACAATGTTCCATGCACCTTTTCATCTCAAGGCTCCATGAACCCTGTCATCACAATGCATCATGCCCCTCATCATAATGCTTCAGGCTATTGTGAGCACAATGAAATCAAAATTCTCCATGACCTCTCTCATCACAATGCTCCATGACCCCTATCATCACAATATTCCATGAACATGTTCAGCCCAATGCTCCATAACACTTGTCATCACAATGATCCATGACCTTGTCATCCCAGTGCTCCATGACCCCTGTATTCACAATGCTCCGTGACGATTGTCATTACAGAGCTCCATGACACCTGTCATCACAATGCTCCATGGCTTTGTCAGCAAAATGCTACATGACCTTGTCATTACAATGCTCTATGCACTTGTCATCACAATACTCCATTACCATTGTCATCACAATATTCCATGAACCGTGGGATCACATTGCTTCATTTCCTTGTCATCACAATGCTCCATGCTCCTTGAAATCAAAATGATCCATGACCTCTGTCATCACAATGCTCCAAACCCTTGTGATCACAATGTTCCATAACACACGTCATCACAAAGCTCCATGCCCTTTTCATCAAAATTCTCCATGACCTTTGTCATCAAAATTCTCAATACACTTGTCATCACAGTGTTCACTGACACTTGTCGTCAGAAGGCTCCTTGAACACTGTCACGAAAAGGCTACATGCCTTTTTCATCACAATGCCCCATGCCGCTTTCATCAAAATGCTCCATGTCATTGTCATCAAAATACTCCACAAGCTTGTCATCAGAATGCTCCATGACCCTTGTCATCACAATTCTCCATGCACTTTTCAGCACAATGCTCCCTGACCCTTGTCATCACAATGACCCAAGCCATAGTCATCACAAAGCTCCATTACATTTGTCATCAGAATCCTCCATGACACTTGGCATCACAATGCTCCATGCCATTGTCATCACAATGGGCCATTACATATGTCATCAGAGTGCTCCAGGACAGCTGTCTTCACAATACTGCATGACTTGGTCATCACAATGCTCCATGCCCTTGTCATCACAATGCGCCATTCCAACTGTCATCGCAATAATCCATGAAACTTATTAGACCAATGCTCCATGCCCTTGTCATTACAATCCTCCATGCCCTTGTTATCACAATGCTCCATGACCCCTGTCATCACAATGCTCCGTGACTCCACTCATCACAATGCTTCATGAACTTTGTCATCACAGTGGTCCATGCCCTCTTCATCAACAGTATCTGTGACCTTTTTAACCACAATGATCCATGAACTTTTCATCACAATGCTCTTTGACTCTTGTCATCACAATGCTCTATGCCTTTCTCAGCACAATGCTCCATAACCCTTGTCATCACAATGCTCCATGCACTTGTGAACACAGTGCTCCATGACACATGTCATCAAAATGCATCATGCGCTTGTCATCACAGTGCTCCTCAATTTTGTCAACACAATGCTCCATAAACGTTGTCATCACAGTGCTCCATGCACTTCTCATCAAAATGCTCTCTCACCACTGATATCACAATGTTGCATCTTTATTGATCACAATACTCCCTCACCCCTGTCATTGTAATGTTCCATGACTCCTGTCATCACAATGGTACATGCACATATCATCACAATATTTGATGACCTCAGATATCACAATGTTCCATAACCCGTGTCATCAAAATGCTCCATGACCCTTTTCATCAAAATGATCCATGACCCCTGCCATCACAATATTCCACGACATTATCATCACAAGACTCCATGACACGTGTCATCACAATTCTCAAAGAACCCTGTAATCACAATGCTCCATGCCCTTTTCTTGACAAAGCTCCGTGACACATGACATCAGAATGTTCCATGGCCTTCTCATCAAAATGCTCCATGCCCTTGTCATCACAATGCTCTCAGACCCCTGTAATCACAATGCTCCATGCCCGTTTTCATCTTAATGTTCCATGAACCCTGTCATCACAATGCATCATGCCCATCATCATAATGCTTCCGGCTATTGTCACCAAAATGAAATCAAAATTCTCCATGACCTCTAGTCATCACAATGCTCCATGACCCCTGTCATCACAATACTCCATGAACATTTTCAGCCCAATGCTCCATGACCCTTGTCATCACAATGATCCATGCCCTTGTCATCCCAATGCTCCATGCTCTTGTCATCACAATGCTCCATGACCCAAGTCATCACAATGCTCCGTGACTCCAGTCATCACAATGCTTCATAACATTTGTCATCACAATGGTCCATGCCCGCTTCATCACAAGGCTCTGTGACCATTGTAACCACAATAATCCATGAACTTTTCATCACAATGCTCCGTGACACTTGTCATCACAATGCTCCATGCCTTTATCAGAAAAATGCTCCATGACCCTTGTCATCACAATGTGCCACGCGCTTTTCATCAAAAGAGTCCACAAATTTGTCATGGCAATACTCCATAAACCTGGTAATCACAATGCTCCATGCCCTTCTCATCACAATGCTCCATTAACCCTGTCATAACAATGCTCCATGACCCTTGCCATCACAATGTTCCACGGCCTTGTCATCACAAGTCTCCATGACACTTGACATCACAATGCTCCAAGACACCTGTAATCACACTGCTCCGTGCCCTTGCCATCACAAAGCTCCATGACACATGTCATCATAATGTTCCATGGCCTTCTCCTCAAAATGCTCCATGCCCTTGTCATCACAATGCTCCAAGACCCCTGTTATCACAATACTCCATGCCCCTTGTCATTTCAATGCTCCATGAACCCTGTCATCACAATGCATCATGCACATCATCATAATGCTTCCGGCTATTGTCAGCGCAATGAAATCAAAATTCTCCATGACCTCTCTCATCACAATGCTCCATGACCCCTGTCATCAAAATACTCCATGAACATTTTCAGCCCAGTGCTCCATGACACTTGTCATCACAATGATTCTTGCCCTTGTCATCCCAATGCTCCATGACCCATGTATTTACAATGATCCGTGACGCTTGTCATCACAGTGCCCCATGACACCTGTCATCACAACGCTCCATGCCTTTGTCAGCAAATTGCTACATGACCTTGTCATTACAATGCTCTATGCGCTTGTCTTCACAATACTCCATTACCATTGTCATCACAATCCTCCATGAACCTTGGGATCACATTGCTTCATGCCCTTTTCATCACAATGCTCCATGCTCCTTGAAATCAAAATGATCCATGACCTCTGTCATCACAATGCTCCAAAGCCTTGTGGTCACAAAGTTCCATAACACTTGTCATCACAACGCTCCATGATGCCTGTCATCACAATACTCCATGCCCTTTTCATCACAATGCTCCATGACCTTTGTCATCACAATTCTCAATACACTTGTCATCACAATGTTCCCTGACACTTGTCGTCAGAATGTTCCTTGAACCCTGTCAAGAAAAGGCTCCATGCCTTTTTCTTCACAATGTCCAATGCCGTTTTCATCACAATGCTCCATGCTTTTGTCATCAAAATACTCCACAAGCTTGTCATCAGAGTGCGCCATGACCCTTGTCATCACAATTATCCATGCACTTGTCAGCACAATGTTCCCTGACCCTTGTCATCACAGTGTCCAAAGCCATTGTCATCACTATGCTCTATTACCTTTGTCATCAGAATCCTCCATGACACTTGGCATCACAATGCTGCATGCCATTGTCATCACAGTGGGCCATTACATATGTCATCACAATGCTCCCTGACACCTGTCTTCACAATACTGCATGACCTGGTTATCACAATGCTCCATGTCCTTGTCATCACAATGCGCCATTCCAACTGTCATCGCAATAATCCATGAAACTTATTAGACCAATGCTCCATGCACTTTTCATCACAATGTGTCATTCCAACTGTCATCGCAATGATCCATGAAACTAATTAAACCAATACTCCATGCCGTGGTCAACACAATGCTCCATGACCTTGTTATCACAATGCTCCATGACCCCTGTCATCACAATGCTCCGTGACTCCAGTCATCACAATGCTTCGTGAACTTTGTCATCACAATGGTCCATGCCCTCGTCATCAACAGTCTCTGTGACCATTTTGACAACAATGCTCCATGAACTTTTCATCACAATGCTCTTGACCCTCGTCATCACAATGCTCTATGCCTTTCTCAGCAAAATGCTCCATTACCCTTGTCATCACAATGCTCCATGCGCTTGTCAACACAGTGCTCCATGACACATGTCATCACAATGCACCATGCGCTTGTCATCACAGTGCTCCACAATCTTGTCTTCACAACGCTCCATAAATCTTGTTATCACAACGCTCCATGCACTTCTCATCAAAATTCTCTCTCACTACTGATATCACAATGTTACATCACTATTCGTCACAATACTCCCTCACCCCTGTCATCAAAATGTTCCATGAGTCCTGTCATCACAGTGGTACATGCACTTATCATCACAATGTTCGATGACCCCTGACATCAAAATGTTCCATAATCCCGTCATCAAAATGCTCCATGACCCTTTTCATCAAAATGCTCCATGACCCCTGACATCACAATGTTCCATAACAACTGTCATCAAAATATTCCATGACCCTTTTCTTCAAATTGCTCCATGACCCTGTCATCACAATGCTCCCTGCCCTTCTCATCACAATGCACAACGCCCTTGTCTTCAAAATGCTCCATGACCTTTTCCATCACAAAGATCCATGACACTTGTCATCACAATGCTCCGTGTCCTTGTCATCACAGTGCTCAATGAACACTCTCATCACATTGCTCCATGCCCTTGTCATCACAAAGCTCCATAACACATGTCATCAGAATGTTCCATGGATTTCTCATCCAAATGTTCCATGCCCTTGTCCTCATAATGCTCCAAGACCCCTGTAATCACCATGCTCCATGCCCCTTTTCATCTCAAGTCTCCATGAACCCTGTCATCACAATGCATCATGCCCATCATCATAATGCTTCAGGCTATTGTGAGCACAATGAAATCAAAATTCTCCATGACCTCTCTCTTCACAATCCTCCATGACCCCTATCATCACAATATTCCATGAACATATTCAGCCCAATGCTCCATAACCCTTGTCATCACAAAGATCCATGACCTTGTCATCCCAGTGCTCCATGACCCCTGTATTCACAATGCTCCGTGACGATTTTCATTACAGTGCTCCATGTCATCTGTCATCACAATGCTCCATGGCTTTGTCAGCACAATGCTACATGACTTTGTCATTACAGTGCTCCATGCCCTTGTCATCACAATACTCCATGAACCATGGGATCACATTGCTTCAGGCCCTTGTCATCACAATGCTCCATGCTCCTTGAAATCAAAATGATCCATGACCTCTGTCATCACAATGCTCAAAACCCTTGTGATCCCAATGTTCCATAACACATGTCATGACAAAGCTCCTTGCCCTTTTCATCACAATGCTACATGACATTTGTCATCACAATTCTCAATACACTTGTCATCACAGTGCTCACTGACACGTGTCTTCAGAATGCTCCTTGAACACTGTCATGAAAACGCTACATGCCTTTTTCATCACAATGCCCCATGCCGCTTTCATCAGAATGTTCCATGTCATTGTCATCAAAATACACCACAAGCTTGTCATCAGAATGCTCCGTGACCCTTGTCATCACAATTCTCAATGCACTTGTCAGCACAATGCTCCCTGACCCTTGTCATCACAATGCCCAAAGCCATTGTCATCACAATGCTCCATTACATTTGTCATCAGAATCCTCCATGACACTTGGCATCACAATGCTCCATGCCATTGTCATCACAACGGGCCATTACATATGTCATCACAATGCTCCAGGACAGCTGTCTTCACAATACTGACTGACCTGGTCATCACAATGCTCCATGCCTTTGTCATCACAATACGCCATTCCAACTGTCATCGCAATAATCCATGAAACTTATTAGACCAATGCTCCATGCCCTTGTCATCACAATGCTCCATGCCCTTGTTATCACAATGCTCCATGACAACTGTCATCACAATGCTCCGTGACTGCAGTCATCACAATGCTTCACGACCTTTGTCATCACAATGGTCCAAGCCCTCATCATCAACAGTCTCTGTGTCATTTTAAGCACAGTGATCCATGAACTTTTCATCACAATGCTCTTTGACCCTTGTCATCACAATGCTCTATGCCTTTCTCAGCACATTGCTCCATGACCCTTGTCATAACAGTGCTCCATTGGCTTGTCAGCACAATCCTCCACGACACATGTCATCACAATGCATCATTTGCTTGTCATCACAGTGCTTCAAAATCTTGTCATCACAATGCTCCATGAAACTTGTCATCACAATGCTCCATGCACTTCATATCAAAATGCTCTCTCACCACTGATATCACAGTGTTACATCACTATTCGTCACAATACAACCTCACCCCTGTCATCACAATGTTCCATGACTCCTGTAATCAAAATATTCCATGACCCTTTACATCAAAAAATGCTCCATGAACCTTGACATCACAATGTTCTACAAACCCAGTCATCCAAATGTTCCATGACCCTTTTCATCAAATTGCTCCATGACCCTGTCATCACAATGCTCCCTGCCCTTCTCATCACAATGCACAATGAACTTGTCATCAAAATGCTCCATGACCTTTGTCATCACAAAGATCCATGATGCTTGGCATCACAAAGCTCCATGCCATTGTCATCATGATGCTCCATGAATGCTCTCATCACATTGCTGCATGCCCTTGTCATCACAAATCTCCATGACACATGTCATCAGAATGCTCCATGGCCTTCTCATCACAATGTCCCATGCCCTTGCCATCACAATGCTCCATTAACCCGTCATAACTATGCTACATGACCACTGCCATCACGATATTCCATGGCCTTGTCATCACAAGGCTCCATGACCCTTCTCATCACAATGCTCCGAGACCTCTGTAATCACAATGCTCCATGCCCCTTTTCATCTCAATGATCCATGAACCCTGTCATCGCAATGCACCATGCCCATCATCATAATGCTTCATGCTAATGTCATCACAATGAAATCAGAATGCTTCATGAACTCTGTCATAACAATGCTCCAAACCCTTGTGATCACAATATTTCATAACAGTTGTCATCACAATGCCCCATGACAATCGTCATCAAAATTATCCATGGTCTTCTCATCACAATGCTCCATGATCTTTGTCATCACAATGCTCAATCCACTTGTCATCAAAATTCTCCCTGACACTTGTTGTCTCTTTGCTCCTTGAAACCTGTCATGACAAGGCTCCATGACTTTTTCATCACAATGATCCATGCCCTTTTCATCACAATGCTCCAAGACACTTGTAATCACAATGCTCCGTCCATTTGTCATCACAAAGCTCAATGACGCATGTCATGATAATGCTCCTTGACCTTCTCCTCACAATTGGCATCCCAAAGTTCCAAGACCCCAGTAATCACAACGGACCATACCACTTTTCATTAGTATGCTCCGTGAGATTCGTCACCACAAGGCTCCCTGGTTTTCTCAACACAATGCTCCAGGACCTTGTCATCACAAGGCTCCATGACGCTTATCATCACAATGTTCCAAGACCCCTGTAAACACAATGCTCCATTCCCTTGTCATCACAAAACTCCATGACACATGTCATCAGAATGTTCCATGGCCTTCTCATCAAAATGCTCCATGCCCTTGTTGTCACAATGTTCCATTACCCCTGTCATAACAATGCTCCCTGACCACTGCCATCACAATGATCCCTGCCCTTCTCATCACAATGCACATTGCACTTTTCATCAAAAGGCTCCTTGATTTTTGTCATCACAAAGATCCATGACCCTAGGCATCACAATGCTCCATGTCATTGTCATCACAATGCTACATGAACGCTCTCATCACATTGCTCCATGATCTTGTTATCACAAATTTCCATGACACATGTCATCAGAATGCTCCATGGCCTTCTCATCACAATGCTCCATGCCCTTGCCATCACAATGCTCCATTACCCCTGTCATAACAATGCTCCATGACCGCTGCCATAACGATGTTCCATGGCCTTGTCATCACAAGGCTCCATGACCCATCTCATCACAATGCTCCAAGACCCCTGTAATCACAGAACTCCATGCCCCATTTCATCTCATTGATCCATGAAACCTGTCATCACAATGCACCATGCCCATCATCATAATGCTTCATGCTATTGTCATCACAATGAAATCAAAATGGTCCATGACCTCTGTCATAACAATGCTCCAAACCCTTGCTATCACAATATTCCATAACACTTTTCATCACAGTGCCCCATGACGCTCGTCATCACAATTATCCTTGGTCTTCTCATCACAATGCTCCATACATTTGTCATCACAATGCTCAATACACTTGTCACCAAAATGCTCCATAACACTTGCTGTCTGTATGCTCCTTGAACACTGTAATTACAAGCCTCCATGCCTTTTTCATCACAATGAGCCATGCCCGTTTCATCACAATGCTCCAAGACCTGTAATCACAATGCTCCATGCTCCTGTCATCACAAAGCTCCATGACAAATGTCATCAGTATGTTCCATGGCCTTCTCATCAAAATGCTCCATGCCCTTGTCATCACAATGCTCCAAGACCCCTGTAATCACAATGCTCCATGCCCCTATTCATCTCAATGCTCCATGAACCCTGTCATCACAAAGCATCATGCCCACTATCATAATGCTTCAGGCTATTGTCAGCACAATGAAATCAAAATTCTCAAATACCTCTGTCATCACAATGCTCCATGATCCCTGTTATCAAAATATTCCATGAACATTTTCAACCCAATGCTCCATGACCCTTGTCATCACAATGATCCATGCCCTTATCATCCCAATGCTCCATGACCCCTGTATTCACAATGCTCCGTGATGCTTGTCATCACAGTGTTCCATGACACCTGTCATCACAATGCTCCATGCCTTTGTCAGCAAAATGCTACATGACCATTTCATTACAATGCTCTATGCGCTTGTCATCACAATACTCCATTACCATTGTCATCACAATTCTCCATTAACCTTGGGATCACATTGCTTCATGTCCTTGTCATCACAATGCTCCATGCTCTTTGAAATCAAAATGATCCATGACCTCTCTCATCACAATGCTCCAAACCCTTGTAATAACAATGTTCTATAACACTTGTCATCACAATGCTCCATGATGCCTGTCATCACAGTACTCCATGCCCTTTTCATCACAATGCTCCATGACCTTTGTCATCACAATTCTCAATACACATGTCATCACAATGCTCCCTGACACTTGTCGTCAGAATGCTCCTTGAACACTGTCACGAAAATGCTCCATGCCATTTTCATCACAATGTCCCATGCAGTTTTCATCACAATGCTCTATGCCATTGTCATCAAAATACTCCACAATCTTGTCATCACACTCCTCCATGACCCTAGTTATCACAATTCTCCAAGCACTTGTCAGCACAATGCTCGATGCCCTTCTCATCACAATGCTCCATGCCCTTGCCAACACAATGCTCCATTACCCCTGTCATGACAATGCTCCATGAACCCTGCCATCACGATGTTCCATGGCCTTGTCATCACAAGGCTCCATGACCCTTCTCATCCCAATGCTCCATTACCCCTGTCATGACAATGCTCCATGAACCCTGCCATCACGATGTTCCATGGCCTTGTCAGCACAAGACTCCATGACCCTTGCCATCACAGTGATCCAAGTCCTGGTAATCACAATGCTCCATGCCATTGGCATCACAACGCTCCATGACACATGTCATCAGAAAGTTCCATGGCCTTTTCATCACAATGCTCCATGCTCTTGTCATCACAATGCTCCAAGACCCCTGTAATTACAATGCTCCATGCCCCTTTTCATCTCAATGTTTCAAGAACCCTGTCATCACAATGCACCTAGCCCATCATCATAATGCTTCATACTATTGTCATCACAATGAAATCAAAATGCTCCATGACCTCTGTCATCATAATGCTCCAAACCCTTGTGATCACAATCTTCCATAACACTTATCATCACATCACCCCCTGACGCTCATCATCAAAAATATCCATGGTCTTCTCATCACAGTGCTCCATGAAATTTGTCATCACAATGCTCAATACACTTGTCATCACAATGCTCCCTGACCCTTGTTGTCTGTATGCTCCTTGAACGCTGTCATGACAAGGCTCCATGCCTTTTTCATCACAATGATCCATGCCCTTTTCATCACAATGCTCCATGACCCGTTTAATCAAAATGCTCCATGTACTTGTCATCACAAATCACCATGACGCATGTCAGCAGTGTGCTCCATGGAATTTTCTTCACAAAGCTCCAAGCCATTGTTATCACAATGCTCCAAGAGCCCTGTAATCACAATGCTCCATGCCCCTTTTCATCAGAATGCTCCATGAGACTTGTCATCACAAGTCTCCATGTTCTTCTCATCACAATGCTCCAGGACCTTGTCATCACTATGCTCCATTCCCATGTCATCACAATGCTCCATGACCCCTGCCTTCACAATACTCCATGAATATTTTCAGCCCAATGTTCCATGACCTTCTCATCACAATGCTCAATGACCAATATCATCACAATGCTCCATGACCACTGTCATCACAAAACTCCATGACACCTGACAACACAATGATCCAAGACTCTTGTCATCACAATGCTCCATTCCCTAGTCATCACAATGCTCCATGACCCCTCTCATCACAATAATCATTGAACATTTTCAGCCCAATGCTCCATGACCTTTGTCATCACAATGATCCATGCCCTTGTCATCTCAATGATCCATGACCCCTGTATTCACAATGCTCCGTGACGCTTGTCATCACAGTGCTCCATGACACCTGTCATCACAATGCTCCATGGCTTTGTCAGCAAAATGCTACATAACCTTGTCATTACAATGCTCTATGCGCTTGTCATCACAATACTCCATTACCATTGTCATCACAATCCTCCATGAACCTTGGTATCACATTGCAGCATGTCCTAGTCATCACAATGCTCCATGCTCCTTGAAGTAAAAATGATCCATGACCTCTGTCATCACAATGCTCCAAACACTTGTGATCACAATGTTCCATAACACTTGTCATCACAACCTTCCATGATGCCTGTCATCACAATACTCCATGCCCTTTTCATCACAATGCTCCATGACCTTTGTCATCACAATTCTCAATACACTTGTCATCACAATGATTCCTGACACTTGTCGTCAGAATGCTCCTTGAACCCTGTCACGAAAAGGCTCCATGCCATTTTCATCATAATGCCCCATGACATTTTCATCACAATAATCCATGCCTTTGTCATCAAAAGACTCCACAAGCTTGTCATCCAAATGCTTCATGACCCGTGTCTTCACAATTATCCATGCACTTGCCAGCACAATGCTCCATGCCTTTGTCAGCAAAATGCTACAGGATATTGTCATTGCAATGCACTATATGCTTGTCATCACAATACTCCATTACCATTGTCATCACAATCCTCCATGAACCTTGGGATCACATTGCTTCATGCCCTTGTCATCACAATGCTCCATGGTCCTTGAAATCAAAATGATCCATGACCTCTGTCATCGCAATGCTCTAAACCCTTGTGATCACAATGTTCCATAACACTTGTCATCACAACGCTCCATGATGCCTGTCATCACAATACTCCATGCCCTTTTTATCACAAAGCTCCATGACCTTTGTCATCACAATTCTCAATACACTTGTCATCAAAATGTTCCCTGACACTTGTCGTCAGAATGCTCCTTGAACCCTGTCACGAAAAGGCTCCATGGGTTTTTCATCACAATGCCCCATGCCGTTTTCATCACAATGCTTCATGCTATTGTTATCAAAATACTCCACAAGCTTGTCATCAGAAAGCTCCATGACCCTTGTCATCACAATTCTCCATGCACTTGTCAGCACAATGCTCGATGCCCTTCTCATCACAATGTTCCATGCCCTTGCCAACACAATGCTCCATTACCCCTGTCATGACAATGCTCCATGAACCCTGCCATCACGATGTTCCATGGCCTTGTCATCACAAGGCTCCATGACCCTTCTCATCCCAATGCTCCATTACCCCTGTCATGACAATGCTCCATGAAACCTGCCATCACGATGTTCCATGGCCTTGTCATCACAAGACTCCATGACCCTTGCCATCACAATGATCCAAGTCCCTGGTAATCACAATGCTCCGTGCCATTGGCATCACAAAGCTCCATGACACATGTCATCAGAATGTTCCATGGCCTTTTCATCACAATGCTCCATGCTCTTGTCATCACAATGCTCCAAGACCCCTGTAATTACAATGCTCCATGCCCCTTTTCATCTCAATGTTTCAAGAACCCTGTCATCACAATGCACCTAGCCCATCATCATAATGCTTCATACTATTGTCATCACAATGAAATCAAAATGCTCCATGACCTCTGTCATCATAATGCTCCAAACCCTTGTGATCACAATCTTCCATAACACTTATCATCACATCACCCCCTGACGCTCATCATCAAAAATATCCATGGTCTTCTCATCACAATGCTCCATGAAATTTGTCATCACAATGCTCAATACACTTGTCATCACAATGCTCCCTGACCCTTGTTGTCTGTATGCTCCTTGAACGCTGTCATGACAAGGCTCCATGCCTTTTTCATCACAATGATCCATGCCCTTTTCATCACAATGCTCCATGACCCGTTTAATCAAAATGCTCCATGTACTTGTCATCACAAATCACCATGACGCATGTCAGCAGTGTGCTCCATGGAATTTTCCTCACAAAGTTCCAAGCCATTGTTATCACAATGCTCCAAGAGCCCTGTAATCACAATGCTCCATGCCCCTCTTCATTAGAATGCTCCATGAGTCTTGTCATCACAAGTCTCCATGTTCTTCTCATCACAATGCTCCAGGACCTTGTCATCACTATGCTCCATTCCCATGTCATCACAATGCTCCATGACCCCTGCCTTCACAATACTCCATGAATATTTTCAGCCCAATGCTCCATGACCTTCTCATCACAATGCTCAATGACCAATATCATCACAATGCTCCATGACCACTGTCATCACAAAACTCCATGACACCTGACAACACAATGATCCAAGACTCTTGTCATCACAATGCTCCATTCCCTAGTCATCACAATGCTCCATGACCCCTCTCATCACAATAATCATTGAACATTTTCAGCCCAATGTTCCATGACCTTTGTCATCACAATGATCCATGCCCTTGTCATCTCAATGATCCATGACCCCTGTATTCACAATGCTCTGTGACGCTTGTCATCACAGTGCTCCATGACACCTGTCATCACAATGCTCCATGGCTTTTCAGCAAAATGCTACATGACCTTGTCATTACAATGCTCTATGCGCTTGTCATCACAATACTCCATTACCATTGTCATCACAATCCTCCATGAACCTTGGTATCACATTGCAGCATGTCCTAGTCATCACAATGCTCCATGCTCCTTGAAGTAAAAATGATCCATGACCTCTGTCATCACAATGCTCCAAACACTTGTGATCACAATGTTCCATAACACTTGTCATCACAACCTTCCATGATTCCTGTCATCACAATACTCCATGCCCTTTTCATCACAATGCTCCATGACCTTTGTCATCACAATTCTCAATACACTTGTCATCACAATGATTCCTGACACTTGTCGTCAGAATGCTCCTTGAACCCTGTCACGAAAAGGCTCCATGCCATTTTCATCATAATGCCCCATGACATTTTCATCACAATAATCCATGCCTTTGTCATCAAAAGACTCCACAAGCTTGTCATCCAAATGCTTCATGACCCGTGTCTTCACAATTATCCATGCACTTGCCAGCACAATGCTCCCAGACAATTGTCATCACAATGCTCCAAGCCATTGTCATCACAATGTTCCATTACTTTTGTCATCAGAATCCTCCATGACACTAGGCATCACAATGCTCCATGCCATTGTCATCACAATGGGCCATTACATATGTCATCACAATGCTCACTGACACCTGTCTTCACAATAATGCATGACCTGGTCATCACAATGCTCCATGCCCTTGTCATCACAATGTGCCATTCAAACTGTCATCGCAATAATCCATGAAACTTATTAGACCAATGCTCCATGCCCTTGTCATCACAATGCTCCATGACCCCTATCATCACAATGCTCCGCGACTCCAGTCATCACAATGGTTCAGGACGTTTGTCATCACAATGGTCTATGCCCTCGTCATCAACAGTCTCTGTGACCTTTTTAACCACAATGCTCCATGAACTTTTCATCAAATGCTCTTTGACCCTTGTCATCACAATGCTCTGTGGTTTTCTAAGCACAATGCTCCAAGACACTTGTCATCACAATCCTACATGTGCTAGTTAGGACAATGCTCCAAGACAAATGCCATCAAAATGCTCCATGCGCTTGTCATCACATTGCTCCACAATCTTGTCATCACAATGCTCCATAAACCTTGTCATCAGAATGCTCATGCACTTCTCAACAAAATGCTCTCTCACCACTGATATCACTATGTTACATCACTATTCGTCACAATGCTCCCTCACCCCTGTCATCACAATGTTCCATGACTCCTGTCATCACAATGCTCCATGCCCCTTTTCATCAGTATGCTCCATGAGATTTGTCATCACAAGGCTCCATGGTTTTCTCATCACAATGCTCCAGGAAACTGTCATCACAATGCTTCACGACCTTGTCCTGAAAATTCTCAATGGCCCTAGTCATGATAATGCTCCAAGCCCTAGTCATCACAATGCTTCATTATATTTGTCATCACAATCCTCCATTACATTTGGCATCACAATGCTCCCTGCCATTTTCATCGCAATGGACCATGACATATGTCATCACAATGCTCCCTGACACCTGTCTTCACAATACTCCATGAACTTCTCGTCACAACGGTCCATGCCCCTGTCATCACAATGTACCATGTCCACTGTCATCACAATAATCTATGAAACTTGTCAGACCAGTGCTCCATGCCCCTCTCATCAGAGTGCTCCAAGCCCTTGTCATCACAATGCTCCATGACCCCTGTCATCACAGTGCTCTGTGACTCCAGTCATCACAGTGCTTCATAATATTTGTCATCACAATGGTCCATGCCTGCATCATCACAAGGCTCTGTGACCTTTGTAACCACATTGCTCCATGAAATTTTCATCACAATGCTCCGTGACCCTTGTCATAACAATGCTCCATGCCTTTCCCAGAAAAACGCTCCATGACCCTTGTCATCACAATGTGCCACGCACTTTTCATCACAGCGGTCCACAAATTTGTCATCGCAGTGCTCCATAAACCTTGGAATCACATTGCTCCATACCCTTCTCCTCACAATGCTCCATTACCCCTGTCATAACAATGCTCCATGAACCCTGCCATCACAATGTTCCAGGGCCTTGTCATCACAAGGCTCCATGACACTTGTCATCACAATGCTCCAAGACCCCTGTAATCACAATGTCCCATGCCGTTTTCATCACAATGCTCCATGCCATTGTCATCAAAATACTCCATAAGCTTGTCATCAGAATGCTCCTTGACCCTTGTCATCACAATTCTCCATGCACTTGTCAGCAAAATGCTCCCTGACCATTGTCGCCACAATGTCCCAAGCCATTGTCATCATAATGCTCCATTAGATTTGTCATCAGAATCCTCAATGACACTTGGCATCACAATGCACCATGCCATTGTCATCACATTGGGCCATTACAAATGTCATCGCAATGCTCCCTGACACCTGTCTTCACAATACTGCATGACCTGGTCATCACAATGCTCCATGCCCTTGTGATCACAATGCGCCATTCCAACTGTCATCACAATAATCCATGAAACTTATTAGAATGCTCCATGACCTTGTCATCAGAATGCCACATGCCCTAGTTATCACAATGCACCATGACCCCTGTCATCACAATGCTCCGTGACTCCAGTCATCACAATGCTTCATGACTTTTGTCATCACAATGGTCCATGCCCTCATCATCAACAGTCTCTGTGACCTATTTAACAACAATGCTCAATGAAATTTTCATCATAATGCTCTTTGGCCCTTGTCATCACAATGCTCTATGCCTTTCTCAGCACAGTGCTCAATGACACTTTTCATCACAGTGCTCCATGTGCTTGTCAGCACAATGCTCCGCGACACATGTCATCACAATGCACCATGCAATTGTCATCACAGTGTTCCACAAACTTGTCATCAGAATGCTCTATAAAACTTGTGATCACAATGTTCCATGCACTTCTCATCAAAATGCTCTCTCAGCACAGATATCACAATGTTACATGACTGTTCGTCACAATACTCCCTCACCCCTGTCATCACAGTGTTCCATAACTCCTGTCATCACAATGCTACATGCATTATCATAACAATGTTCGATGACACCTGACATCAAAATGTTCCATAACCCGTCATCAAAATGCTCCATGACCCGTTTCATCAAAATGCTCCATGACCCCTGACATCACAATTTTCTATAACACCTGTCATCAAAATGTTCCATGACACTTTTCATCAAATTGCTCCATAAACCTGTCATCAAAATGATCCCTGCCCTTCTCATCACAATGCACAACGCCCTTGTCATCAAAATGCTCCATTACTTTTGTCATCACAAAGATCCATGACCCTTGGCATCACAGTGCTCCATGTCATTGTCATCACGATGCTCCATGAAAGCTCTCATCACATTACTCCATGCCCTTTTCATCACAATGCTCCATGACACATGTCATTAGAATGCTCCATGGCCTTGTCTTCACAAGGTTCCAAGACCCTTCTCATCACAATGCTCCATGACCCCTGTAATCACAGTGCTCCATGCCCCTTTTCATCTCAATGATCCATGAACCCTGTCATCACAATGCACCATGCCCAACATTATAATGCCTCATGTTATGGTCATCTCAATGAAATCAAAATGCATCATGAACTCTGTCATAACAATGCTCCAAACACTTGTGATCACAATATTCCATAACACTTGTCATCACAGTGCCCCATGACGCTCGTCATCACAATTATCCATGGTCTTCTCATCACAATGCTCCATGACCTTTGTCATCACAATGCTCAATACACTTGTCATCAAAATGCTCCCTGACACTTGTGATCTGTATGCTCCTTGAACCCGGTCATGACAAGGCTTCATGCCTTTTTCATCACAATGATCCATGCCCTTTTCATCACAATGCTCCAAGACCCCTGTAATCACAATGCTCCATGCCCCTGTCATCACAAAGCTCAATGACTCATGTCATTAGAATGCTCCTTGGCCTTCTCCTCACAATGATCCATGCCCTTGTCATCACAATGTTCCAAGACCCCTGTAATCACAATGGTCCATGCCCTTTTTCATCAGTATGCTCCATGAGATTTGTCATCACAAGGCTCCATGGTTTTCTTATCACAATGCTCCAGGACCTTGTCATCACAATGCTTCAAGACTTGTCATGAAAATTCTCAATGGCCCTTGTCATCATAATGCTCCAAGCCCTAGTCATCACAATGCTCCATTATATTTGTCATCACAATCCTCCATTACATTTGGCATCACAATGCTCCCTGCCATTGTCATCGCAATGGACCATGACCTATGTCATCACAATGCTCCCTGACACCTGTCTTTAAATACTCCATGACCTACTCATCACAATGTTCCATGCCCTTGTCATCACAATGCTGCATGACCAGTGTCATCACAATAATCTATGAAACTTGTTAGAGCAATGTTCCATGCCCTTGTCATGAGAATGCTCCATGCCCTTGTCATCACAATGCTCCAGGAACACTGTCAACACAATGCTCCGTGACTCAAGTCGTCACAATGCTTCATAACGTTTGTCATCACAGTGGTCCATGCCCGCGTCATCACAATGCTCTGTGACATTTGTAACCACAATGCTCCATGAACTATTCATCACAGTGCTCCGTGACCCTTGTCATCACAATGCTCCATGTCTTTGTCAGAACAATGCCCCATGACCCTTGTCATCACAATGTGCCAAACGATTTTCATCACAACGTTCCACAACTTTGTCATGGCAATGCTCCATAAACCCTGTAATCACAATGCTCCATGCACTTCTCATCAAAATGCTCTCTCACCAGAGATATCACAGTGTTCCATCACTAGTCATCAGAATACTCCCTCACGCCTGTAAACACAATGTGCCATGACTCCTGTCATCACAGTGCCACATCCCTTTATCATCACAATGTTCCATGACCCTTGACATCACAATATTCCATAACCCCTGTCATCAAAATGCTCCATGACCATATTCATCCCAAAGCTCCATGACCCGTGATATCACAATGTTCTATAACCCCAGTCATCAAAATAGTCCATTACACTTTGCATCAAATTGCTGCATGACCCTGTCATCAAAATGCTCCCTGCCTTTGTCATCACAATGAACCACGCCCTTGTCATAAAAATGTTCCATGACCTTTGTCATCAAAAAGCTCCATGATACTTGGCATCACAATGCTCCATGTCATTGCCATCACAATTCTCCATGAACCTTCTCATCACATTTCTCCATGCCTTTGTCATCAGAAAGCTCCATGACACTTGTCATCACAATGCTCGATGCCCTTCTCATCACAATACTCCATGCCCTTGCCATCACAATGCTCCATTACCCCTGTCATGACAATGCTCCATGACCCCTGCCATCACGATGTTCCTTGGCCTTGTCATCACAAGGCTCCATGACCCTTCTCATCACAATGCTCCATTACTTCTGTCATAACAATGCTCCATGACCCCTGCCATCACAATGTTTCACAGCCTTGTCATCACAAGACTCCATGACCCTTGCCATCACAATGATCCAAGACCCTGGTAATCACAATGCTCCATGCCCTTGGCATCACAAAGCTCCATGACGCATGTCATCAGAATGTTCCATGCCCTTTTCATCACAATGCTCCATGCCTTTGTCATCACAATGCTCCAAGACCCCTGTAATTACAATGCTCCATGCCCCTTTTCGTCTCAATGCTCCATGAACCCTGTCATCACAATGCACCTTGCACATCATCTTAATGCTTCATGCTATTGTCATCACAATGAAATCAAAATGCTCCATGTCCTCTGTCATCATAATGCTCCAAACCCTTGTGATCACAATGTTCCATAACACTTATCATCACATCACCCCCTGACGCTCATCATCACAAATATCCATGGTTTTCTCATCACAATGCTCCATGAAATTTGTCATCACAATGCTCAAAACACTTGTCATCACAATGCTCCCTGATACTTGTTGTCTGTATGCTGCTTGCACCCTGTCATGAAAAGGTTCCATGCCTTTTTCATCACAATGATACATGCCCTTTTCATCACAATGCTCTAAGACCCCTTTAATCAAAATGCTCCATGCCCTTATCATCACAAAGCTCCATGACGCATGTCAGCAGAGTGCTCCATGGCATTTTCCTCACAATGCTCCAAGCCCTTGTTATCACAATGCTCCTAGAGCCCTGTAATCACAATGATCCATGCACCTTTTCATCAGAATGCTCCATGAGACTTGTCATCACAAATCTCCATGTTCTTCTCATCACAATGCTCCAGGACGTTGTCATCACTATGCTCCATTCCCTTGTCATCACAATGCTCCATGACCCCTGCCTTCACAATACTCCATGAACATTTTCAGCCCAATGCTCCATGACATTCTCATCACAATGCTCAATGACCAATATCATCACAATGCTCCATGACCACTGTCATCAAAAAACTCCACGACACCAGACAACACAATGATCCGAGACTCTTGTCATCACAATGCTCCATTCCCTAGTCATCACAATGCTCCATGACCCCTCTCATCACAATAATCATTGAACATTTTCAGCCCAATGCTCCATGACCCTTGTCATCACAATGATCCATGCCCTTGTCATCTCAATGATCCATGACCCCTGTATACACAATGCTCCGTGACGCTTCTCATCACAGTTCTCCAAGACCCCTGTAATCACAATGCTCCATGCACTTGTCATCACAAAGCTCAGTGACGCAAGTCATGAGAATGCTCCTTGGTCTTCTCCTCACAATGCTCCTTGCCCTTGTCATCACAGTGCTCCAAGACACCTGTAATCACAATGCTCCATGCCCCTTTTCATCAGTATGCTCCATGAGACTTGTCATCACAAGGCTCCATGGTTTTGTCATCACAATGCTCCAGGACCTTGTCATCTCATGCTTCACGACCTTGTCATGAAAATTCTCAATGGCCATTGTCATCATAATGATCCAAGCCCTAGTCATCACAAAGCTCCATGACACATGTCATCAGAATGTTCCATGGAATTCTTATCAAAATGCTCCATGCCCTTGTCATTACAATCCTCCATGACCCATGTATCACAGTGTTCAGTGCCCTTGTCATCACACAGTTCCATGCCCACTCTCATCACAATAATCCATGAAATATTTTAGACCAATGCTCCATGCCCTTCTCATCACATTGCTCCATTACCCCTGTCGTAACAATGCTCAATGAACCGTGCCTTCACAATGTTCCACGGCCTTGTCATCACAAGGCTCCATGACAATTGTGAACACAATGCTCCAAGACCCCTTTAATCACCATGCTCCATGCGCTTGTCATCACAAAGCTCCATGATGCATGTAATCAGAATGTTCCATGGCCTTCTCATCACAATGCTCCATGCCCTTGTCTTCACAATGCTCCAAGACCCTTGTAATCATAATGCTCCATGCCCCATTTCATCTCAATGCTCCATGAACCCTGTCATCACAGTGCACTATGCCCATCATCAAAATGCTTCAGGGTATTGTCATCACAATGACATCAAAATGCTCCATGACCTCTGTCATCACAGTGCTCCAAAACCTTGTGATCACAATGTTCCATAACACTTATCATCACAACACCCCATGACGCTCATCATCCCAATTATCCATGGTCTTCTCATCACAATGCTCCATGACATTTTTCATCGCAATGCTCAATACACTTGCCATCACAATGCTCCCTGACACTTGTCGTCAGTGTGCTCGTTGAACCCTGTCATGACAAGGCTCCATGCCTTTTTCATCAAAATGATCCAGGCCGTTTGCATTATAATGCTCCAAGACCCCTGTAATCAAAATGCTCAATGCCCTTGTCATCACAAAGCTCCATGACTCATGTCATCAGAATGCTCCATGGCCTTCTCATCACAATGCTCCATGCCCTTGTCATCACAATGCTCCAAGACCCCTGTAATCACAATGTTCCATGCCCCTTTTCATCTCAATGCTCCATGGGCCATGTCATCACAATGCATCATGCCCATCATAATAATCCTTCCGGCTATTGTCAGCACGATGAAATCATAATTCTCCATTACCTCTGTCATCACAGTGCTCCATGACCCCTGTCATCACAAAACTCCATGAACATTTTCAGCCCAATGCTCCATGACATTTGTCATTACAATGATCCATGCCTTTGTCATCACAATGCTCCATGACACCTGTATTCACAATGCTCTGTGACGCTTGTCATCACAGTGCTCCATGACACCTGTCATCACAATGCTCCATGCCTTTGTCAGCAAAATGCTACAGGATATTGTCATTGCAATGCACTATATGCTTGTCATCACAATACTCCATTACCATTGTCATCACAATCCTCCATGAACCTTGGGATCACATTGCTTCATGCCCTTGTCATCACAATGCTCCATGGTCCTTGAAATCAAAATGATCCATGACCTCTGTCATCGCAATGCTCTAAACCCTTGTGATCACAATGTTCCATAACACTTGTCATCACAACGCTCCATGATGCCTGTCATCACAATACTCCATGCCCTTTTTATCACAAAGCTCCATGACCTTTGTCATCACAATTCTCAATACACTTGTCATCAAAATGTTCCCTGACACTTGTCGTCAGAATGCTCCTTGAACCCTGTCACGAAAAGGCTCCATGGGTTTTTCATCACAATGCCCCATGCCGTTTTCATCACAATGCTTCATGCTATTGTTATCAAAATACTCCACAAGCTTGTCATCAGAAAGCTCCATGACCCTTGTCATCACAATTCTCCATGCACTTGTCAGCACAATGCTCGATGCCCTTCTCATCACAATGCTCCATGCCCTTGCCAACACAATGCTCCATTACCCCTGTCATGACAATGCTCCATGAAACCTGCCATCACGATATTCCATGGCCTTGTCATCACAAAGCTCCATGACCCTTCTCATCCCAATGCTCCATTACCCCTGTCATGACAATGCTCCATGAACCCTGCCATCACGATGTTCCATGGCCTTGTCATCACAAGACTCCATGACCCTTGCCATCACAATGATCCAAGTCCCTGGTAATCACAATGCTCCATGCCATTGGCATCACAAAGCTCCATGACACATGTCATCAGAATGTTCCATGGCCTTTTCATCACAGTTCTCCATGCTCTTGTCATCACAATGTTCCAAGACCCCTGTAATTACAATGCTCCATGCCCCTTTTCATCTCAATGTTTCAAGAACCCTGTCATCACAATGCACCTAGCCCATCATCATAATGCTTCATACTATTGTCATCACAATGAAATCAAAATGCTCCATGACCTCTGTCATCATAATGCTCCAAACCCTTGTGATCACAATCTTCCATAACACTTATCATCACATCACCCCCTGATGCTCACCATCAAAAATATCCATGGTCTTCTCATCACAATGCTCCATGAAATTTGTCATCACAATGCTCAATACACTTGTCATCACAATGCTCCCTGACCCTTGTTGTCTGTATGCTCCTTGAACGCTGTCATGACAAGGCTCCATGCCTTTTTCATCACAATGATCCATGCCCTTTTCATCACAATGCTCCATGACCCGTTTAATCAAAATGCTCCATGTACTTGTCATCACAAATCACCATGACGCATGTCAGCAGTGTGCTCCATGGAATTTTCCTCACAAAGTTCCAAGCCATTGTTATCACAATGCTCCAAGAGCCCTGTAATCACAATGCTCCATGCCCCTTTTCATTAAAATGCTCCATGAGACTTGTCATCACAAGTCTCCATGTTCTTCTCATCACAATGCTCCAGGACCTTGTCATCACTATGCTCCATTCCCATGTCATCACAATGCTCCATGACCCCTGCCTTCACAATACTCCATGAATATTTTCAGCCCAATGCTCCATGACCTTCTCATCACAATGCTCAATGACCAATATCATCACAATGCTCCATGACCACTGTCATCACAAAACTCCATGACACCTGACAACACAATGATCCAAGACTCTTGTCATCACAATGCTCCATTCCCTAGTCATCACAATGCTCCATGACCCCTCTCATCACAATAATCATTGAACATTTTCAGCCCAATGTTCCATGACCTTTGTCATCACAATGATCCATGCCCTTGTCATCTCAATGATCCATGACCCCTGTATTCACAATGCTCCGTGACGCTTGTCATCACAGTGCTCCATGACACCTGTCATCACAATGCTCCATGGCTTTGTCAGCAAAATGCTACATGACCTTGTCATTACAATGCTCTATGCGCTTGTCATCACAATACTCCATTACCCTTGTCATCACAATCCTCCATGAACCTTGGTATCACATTGCAGCATGTCCTAGTCATCACAATGCTCCATGCTCCTTGAAGTAAAAATGATCCATGACCTCTGTCATCACAATGCTCCAAACACTTGTGATCACAATGTTACATAACACTTGTCATCACAACCTTCCATGATGCCTGTCATCACAATACTCCATGCCCTTTTCATCACAATGCTCCATGACCTTTGTCATCACAATTCTCAATACACTTGTCATCACAATGATTCCTGACACTTGTCGTCAGAATGCTCCTTGAACCCTGTCACGAAAAGGCTCCATGCCATTTTCATCATAATGCCCCATGACATTTTCATCACAATAATCCATGCCTTTGTCATCAAAAGTCTCCACAAGCTTGTCATCCAAATGCTTCATGACCCGTGTCTTCACAATTATCCATGCACTTGCCAGCACAATGCTCCCAGACAATTGTCATCACAATGCTCCAAGCCATAGTCATCACAATGTTCCATTACCTTTGTCATCAGAATCCTCCATGACACTAGGCATCACAATGCTCCATGCCATTGTCATCACAATGGGCCATTACATATGTCATCACAATGCTCACTGACACCTGTCTTCACAATAATGCATGACCTGGTCATCACAATGCTCCATGCCCTTGTCATCACAATGTGCCATTCAAACTGTCATCGCAATAATCCATGAAACTTATTAGACCAATGCTCCATGCCCTTGTCATCACAATGCTCCATGACCCCTATCATCACAATGCTCCGCGACTCCAGTCATCACAATGGTTCAGGACGTTTGTCATCACAATTGTCTATGCCCTCGTCATCAACAGTCTCTGTGACCTTTTTAACCACAATGCTCCATGAACTTTTCATCAAATGCTCTTTGACCCTTGTCATCACAATGCTCTGTGGTTTTCTAAGCACAATGCTCCAAGACACTTGTCATCACAATCCTACATGTGCTAGTTAGGACAATGCTCCAAGACAAATGCCATCAAAATGCTCCATGCGCTTGTCATCACATTGCTCCACAATCTTGTCATCACAATGCTCCATAAACCTTGTCATCAGAATGCTCCTTGCACTTCTCAACAAAATGCTCTCTCACAACTGATATCACTATGTTACATCACTATTCGTCACAATGCTCCCTCACCCCTGTCATCACAATGTTCCATGACTCCTGTCATCACAATGCTCCATGCCCCTTTTCATCAGTATGCTCCATGAGATTTGTCATCACAAGGCTCCATGGTTTTCTCATCACAATGCTCCAGGAAACTGTCATCACAATGCTTCACGACCTTGTCCTGAAAATTCTCAATGGCCCTAGTCATGATAATGCTCCAAGCCCTAGTCATCACAATGCTTCATTATATTTGTCATCACAATCCTCCATTACATTTGGCATCACAATGCTCCCTGCCATTTTCATCGCAATGGACCATGACATATGTCATCACAATGCTCCCTGACACCTGTCTTCACAATACTCCATGAACTTCTCGTCACAACGGTCCATGCCCCTGTCATCACAATGTACCATGTCCACTGTCATCACAATAATCTATGAAACTTGTCAGACCAATGCTCCATGCCCCTCTCATCAGAGTGCTCCAAGCCCTTGTCATCACAATGCTCCATGACCCCTGTCATCACAGTGCTCTGTGACTCCAGTCATCACAGTGCTTCATAATATTTGTCATCACAATGGTCCATGCCTGCATCATCACAAGGCTCTGTGACCTTTGTAACCACATTGCTCCATGAAATTTTCATCACAATGCTCCGTGACCCTTGTCATAACAATGCTCCATGCCTTTCCCAGAAAAACGCTCCATGACCCTTGTCATCACAATGTGCCACGCACTTTTCATCACAGCGGTCCACAAATTTGTCATCGCAGTGCTCCATAAACCTTGGAATCACATTGCTCCATACCCTTCTCCTCACAATGCTCCATTACCCCTGTCATAACAATGCTCCATGAACCCTGCCATCACAATGTTCCAGGGCCTTGTCATCACAAGGCTCCATGACACTTGTCATCACAATGCTCCAAGACCCCTGTAATCACAATGTCCCATGCCGTTTTCATCACAATGCTCCATGCCATTGTCATCAAAATACTCCATAAGCTTGTCATCAGAATGCTCCTTGACCCTTGTCATCACAATTCTCCATGCACTTGTCAGCAAAATGCTCCCTGACCATTGTCGCCACAATGTCCCAAGCCATTGTCATCATAATGCTCCATTAGATTTGTCATCAGAATCCTCAATGACACTTGGCATCACAATGCACCATGCCATTGTCATCACATTGGGCCATTACAAATGTCATCGCAATGCTCCCTGACACCTGTCTTCACAATACTGCATGACCTGGTCATCACAATGCTCCATGCCCTTGTGATCACAATGCGCCATTCCAACTGTCATCACAATAATCCATGAAACTTATTAGAATGCTCCATGACCTTGTCATCAGAATGCTACATGCCCTAGTTATCACAATGCACCATGACCCCTGTCATCACAATGCTCCGTGACTCCAGTCATCACAATGCTTCATGACTTTTGTCATCACAATGGTCCATGCCCTCATCATCAACAGTCTCTGTGACCTATTTAACAACAATGCTCAATGAAATTTTCATCATAATGCTCTTTGACCCTTGTCATCACAATGCTCTATGCCTTTCTCAGCACAGTGCTCAATGACACTTTTCATCACAGTGCTCCATGTGCTTGTCAGCACAATGCTCCGCGACACATGTCATCACAATGCACCATGCAATTGTCATCACAGTGTTCCACAATCTTGTCATCAGAATGCTCTATAAAACTTGTGATCACAATGTTCCATGCACTTCTCATCAAAATGCTCTCTCAGCACAGATATCACAATGTTACATGACTGTTCGTCACAATACTCCCTCACCCCTGTCACCACAGTGTTCCATGACTCCTGTCATCACAATGCTACATGCATTATCATAACAATGTTCGATGACACCTGACATCAAAATGTTCCATAACCCGTCATCAAAATGCTCCATGACCCGTTTCATCAAAATGCTCCATGACCCCTGACATCACAATGTTCTATAACACCTGTCATCAAAATGTTCCATGACCCTTTTCATCAAATTGCTCCATAAACCTGTCATCAAAATGATCCCTGCCCTTCTCATCACAATGCACAACGCCCTTGTCATCAAAATGCTCCATTACTTTGGTCATCACAAAGATCCATGACCCTTGGCATCACAGTGCTCCATGTCATTGTCATCACGATGCTCCATGAAAGTTCTCATCACATTACTCCATGCCCTTGTCATCACAATGCTCCATGACACATGTCATTAGAATGCTCCATGGCCTTGTCTTCACAAGGTTCCAAGACCCTTCTCATCACAATGCTCCAAGACCCCTGTAATCACAGTGCTCCATGCCCCTTTTCATCTCAATGATCCATGAACCCTGTCATCACAATGCACCATGCCCATCATTATAATGCCTCATGTTATGGTCATCTCAATGAAATCAAAATGCATCATGAACTCTGTCATAACAATGCTCCAAACACTTGTGATCACAATATTCCATAACACTTGTCATCACAGTGCCCCATGACGCTCGTCATCACAATTATCCATGGTCTTCTCATCACAATGCTCCATGAACTTTGTCATCACAATGCTCAATACACTTGTCATCAAAATGCTCCCCGACACTTGTGATCTGCATGCTCCTTGAACCCGGTCATGACAAGGCTTCATGCCTTTTTCATCACAATGATCCATGCCCTTTTCATCACAATGCTCCAAGACCCCTGTAATCACAATGCTCCATGCCCCTGTCATCACAAAGCTCAATGACTCATGTCATTAGAATGCTCCTTGGCCTTCTCCTCACAATGATCCATGCCCTTGTCATCACAATGTTCCAAGACCCCTGTAATCACAATGGTCCATGCCCTTTTTCATCAGTATGCTCCATGAGATTTGTCATCACAAGGCTCCATGGTTTTCTTATCACAATGCTCCAGGACCTTGTCATCACAATGCTTCAAGACTTGTCATGAAAATTCTCAATGGCCCTTGTCATCATAATGCTCCAAGCCCTAGTCATCACAATGCTCCATTATATTTGTCATCACAATCCTCCATTACATTTGGCATCACAATGCTCCCTGCCATTGTCATCGCAATGGACCATGACCTATGTCATCACAATGCTCCCTGACACCTGTCTTTACAATACTCCATGACCTACTCATCACAATGTTCCATGCCCTTGTCATCACAATGCTGCATGACCAGTGTCATCACAATAATCTATGAAACTTGTTAGAGCAATGTTCCATGCCCTTGTCATGAGAATGCTCTATGCCCTTGTCATCACAATGCTCCAGGAACACTGTCAACACAATGCTCCGTGACTCAAGTCGTCACAATGCTTCATAACGTTTGTCATCACAGTGGTCCATGCCCGCGTCATCACAATGCTCTGTGACATTTGTAACCACAATGCTCCATGAACTATTCATCACAGTGCTCCGTGACCCTTGTCATCACAATGCTCCATGTCTTTGTCAGAACAATGCCCCATGACCCTTGTCATCACAATGTGCCAAACGATTTTCATCACAACGTTCCACAACTTTGTCATGGCAATGCTCCATAAACCCTGTAATCACAATGCTCCATGCACTTCTCATCAAAATGCTCTCTCACCAGAGATATCACAGTGTTCCATCACTAGTCATCAGAATACTCCCTCACGCCTGTAAACACAATGTGCCATGACTCCTGTCATCACAGTGCCACATCCCTTTATCATCACAATGTTCCATGACCCTTGACATCACAATATTCCATAACCCCTGTCATCAAAATGCTCCATGACCATATTCATCCCAAAGCTCCATGACCCGTGATATCACAATGTTCTATAACCCCAGTCATCAAAATAGTCCATTACACTTTGCATCAAATTGCTGCATGACCCTGTCATCAAAATGCTCCCTGCCTTTGTCATCACAATGAACCACGCCCTTGTCATAAAAATGTTCCATGACCTTTGTCATCAAAAAGCTCCATGATACTTGGCATCACAATGCTCCATGTCATTGCCATCACAATTCTCCATGAACCTTCTCATCACATTTCTCCATGCCTTTGTCATCAGAAAGCTCCATGACACTTGTCATCACAATGCTCGATGCCCTTCTCATCACAATACTCCATGCCCTTGCCATCACAATGCTCCATTACCCCTGTCATGACAATGCTCCATGACCCCTGCCATCACGATGTTCCTTGGCCTTGTCATCACAAGGCTCCATGACCCTTCTCATCACAATGCTCCATTACTTCTGTCATAACAATGCTCCATGACCCCTGCCATCACAATGTTTCACAGCCTTGTCATCACAAGACTCCATGACCCTTGCCATCACAATGATCCAAGACCCTGGTAATCACAATGCTCCATGCCCTTGGCATCACAAAGCTCCATGACGCATGTCATCAGAATGTTCCATGCCCTTTTCATCACAATGCTCCATGCCTTTGTCATCACAATGCTCCAAGACCCCTGTAATTACAATGCTCCATGCCCCTTTTCGTCTCAATGCTCCATGAACCCTGTCATCACAATGCACCTTGCACATCATCTTAATGCTTCATGCTATTGTCATCACAATGAAATCAAAATGCTCCATGTCCTCTGTCATCATAATGCTCCAAACCCTTGTGATCACAATGTTCCATAACACTTATCATCACATCACCCCCTGACGCTCATCATCACAAATATCCATGGTTTTCTCATCACAATGCTCCATGAAATTTGTCATCACAATGCTCAAAACACTTGTCATCACAATGCTCCCTGATACTTGTTGTCTGTATGCTGCTTGCACCCTGTCATGAAAAGGTTCCATGCCTTTTTCATCACAATGATACATGCCCTTTTCATCACAATGCTCTAAGACCCCTTTAATCAAAATGCTCCATGCCCTTATCATCACAAAGCTCCATGACGCATGTCAGCAGAGTGCTCCATGGCATTTTCCTCACAATGCTCCAAGCCCTTGTTATCACAATGCTCCTAGAGCCCTGTAATCACAATGATCCATGCACCTTTTCATCAGAATGCTCCATGAGACTTGTCATCACAAATCTCCATGTTCTTCTCATCACAATGCTCCAGGACGTTGTCATCACTATGCTCCATTCCCTTGTCATCACAATGCTCCATGACCCCTGCCTTCACAATACTCCATGAACATTTTCAGCCCAATGCTCCATGACATTCTCATCACAATGCTCAATGACCAATATCATCACAATGCTCCATGACCACTGTCATCAAAAAACTCCACGACACCAGACAACACAATGATCCGAGACTCTTGTCATCACAATGCTCCATTCCCTAGTCATCACAATGCTCCATGACCCCTCTCATCACAATAATCATTGAACATTTTCAGCCCAATGCTCCATGACCCTTGTCATCACAATGATCCATGCCCTTGTCATCTCAATGATCCATGACCCCTGTATACACAATGCTCCGTGACGCTTCTCATCACAGTTCTCCAAGACCCCTGTAATCACAATGCTCCATGCACTTGTCATCACAAAGCTCAGTGACGCAAGTCATGAGAATGCTCCTTGGTCTTCTCCTCACAATGCTCCTTGCCCTTGTCATCACAGTGCTCCAAGACACCTGTAATCACAATGTTCCATGCCCCTTTTCATCAGTATGCTCCATGAGACTTGTCATCACAAGGCTCCATGGTTTTGTCATCACAATGCTCCAGGACCTTGTCATCTCATGCTTCACGACCTTGTCATGAAAATTCTCAATGGCCATTGTCATCATAATGATCCAAGCCCTAGTCATCACAAAGCTCCATGACACATGTCATCAGAATGTTCCATGGAATTCTTATCAAAATGCTCCATGCCCTTGTCATTACAATCCTCCATGACCCATGTATCACAGTGTTCAGTGCCCTTGTCATCACACAGTTCCATGCCCACTCTCATCACAATAATCCATGAAATATTTTAGACCAATGCTCCATGCCCTTCTCATCACATTGCTCCATTACCCCTGTCGTAACAATGCTCAATGAACCGTGCCTTCACAATGTTCCACGGCCTTGTCATCACAAGGCTCCATGACAATTGTGAACACAATGCTCCAAGACCCCTTTAATCACCATGCTCCATGCGCTTGTCATCACAAAGCTCCATGATGCATGTAATCAGAATGTTCCATGGCCTTCTCATCACAATGCTCCATGCCCTTGTCTTCACAATGCTCCAAGACCCTTGTAATCATAATGCTCCATGCCCCATTTCATCTCAATGCTCCATGAACCCTGTCATCACAGTGCACTATGCCCATCATCAAAATGCTTCAGGGTATTGTCATCACAATGACATCAAAATGCTCCATGACCTCTGTCATCACAGTGCTCCAAAACCTTGTGATCACAATGTTCCATAACACTTATCATCACAACACCCCATGACGCTCATCATCCCAATTATCCATGGTCTTCTCATCACAATGCTCCATGACATTTTTCATCGCAATGCTCAATACACTTGCCATCACAATGCTCCCTGACACTTGTCGTCAGTGTGCTCGTTGAACCCTGTCATGACAAGGCTCCATGCCTTTTTCATCAAAATGATCCAGGCCGTTTGCATTATAATGCTCCAAGACCCCTGTAATCAAAATGCTCAATGCCCTTGTCATCACAAAGCTCCATGACTCATGTCATCAGAATGCTCCATGGCCTTCTCATCACAATGCTCCATGCCCTTGTCATCACAATGCTCCAAGACCCCTGTAATCACAATGTTCCATGCCCCTTTTCATCTCAATGCTCCATGGGCCATGTCATCACAATGCATCATGCCCATCATAATAATCCTTCCGGCTATTGTCAGCACGATGAAATCATAATTCTCCATTACCTCTGTCATCACAGTGCTCCATGACCCCTGTCATCACAAAACTCCATGAACATTTTCAGCCCAATGCTCCATGACATTTGTCATTACAATGATCCATGCCCTTGTCATCACAATGCTCCATGACACCTGTATTCACAATGCTCTGTGACGCTTGTCATCACAGTGCTCCATGACACCTGTCATCACAATGCTCCATGCCTTTGTCAGCAAAATGCTACAGGATATTGTCATTGCAATGCACTATATGCTTGTCATCACAATACTCCATTACCATTGTCATCACAATCCTCCATGAACCTTGGGATCACATTGCTTCATGCCCTTGTCATCACAATGCTCCATGGTCCTTGAAATCAAAATGATCCATGACCTCTGTCATCGCAATGCTCTAAACCCTTGTGATCACAATGTTCCATAACACTTGTCATCACAACGCTCCATGATGCCTGTCATCACAATACTCCATGCCCTTTTTATCACAAAGCTCCATGACCTTTGTCATCACAATTCTCAATACACTTGTCATCAAAATGTTCCCTGACACTTGTCGTCAGAATGCTCCTTGAAACCTGTCACGAAAAGGCTCCATGGGTTTTTCATCACAATGCCCCATGCCGTTTTCATCACAATGCTTCATGCTATTGTTATCAAAATACTCCACAAGCTTGTCATCAGAAAGCTCCATGACACTTGTCATCACAATTCTCCATGCACTTGTCAGCACAATGCTCGATACCCTTCTCATCACAATGTTCCATGCCCTTGCCAACACAATGCTCCATTACCCCTGTCATGACAATGCTCCATGAACCCTGCCATCACGATGTTCCATGGCCTTGTCATCACAAGGCTCCATGACCCTTCTCATCCCAATGCTCCATTACCCCTGTCATGACAATGCTCCATGAACCCTGCCATCACGATGTTCCATGGCCTTGTCATCACAAGACTCCATGACCCTTGCCATCACAATGATCCAAGTCCCTGGTAATCACAATGCTCCGTGCCATTGGCATCACAAAGCTCCATGACACATGTCATCAGAATGTTCCATGGCCTTTTCATCACAATGCTCCATGCTCTTGTCATCACAATGCTCCAAGACCCCTGTAATTACAATGCTCCATGCCCCTTTTCATCTCAATGTTTCAAGAACCCTGTCATCACAATGCACCTAGCCCATCATCATAATGCTTCATACTGTTGTCATCACAATGAAATCAAAATGCTCCATGACCTCTGTCATCATAATGCTCCAAACCCTTGTGATCACAATCTTCCATAACACTTATCATCACATCACCCCCTGACGCTCATCATCAAAAATATCCATGGTCTTCTCATCACAATGCTCCATGAAATTTGTCATCACAATGCTCAATACACTTGTCATCACAATGCTCCCTGACCCTTGTTGTCTGTATGCTCCTTGAACGCTGTCATGACAAGGCTCCATGCCTTTTTCATCACAATGATCCATGCCCTTTTCATCACAATGCTCCATGACCCGTTTAATCAAAATGCTCCATGTACTTGTCATCACAAATCACCATGACGCATGTCAACAGTGTGCTCCATGGAATTTTCCTCACAAAGTTCCAAGCCATTGTTATCACAATGCTCCAAGAGCCCTGTAATCACAATGCTCCATGCCCCTCTTCATTAGAATGCTCCATGAGTCTTGTCATCTCAAGTCTCCATGTTCTTCTCATCACAATGCTCCAGGACCTTGTCATCACTATGCTCCATTCCCATGTCATCACAATGCTCCATGACCCCTGCCTTCACAATACTCCATGAATATTTTCAGCCCAATGCTCCATGACCTTCTCATCACAATGCTCAATGACCAATATCATCACAATGCTCCATGACCACTGTCATCACAAAACTCCATGACACCTGACAACACAATGATCCAAGACTCTTGTCATCACAATGCTCCATTCCCTAGTCATCACAATGCTCCATGACCCCTCTCATCACAATAATCTTTGAACATTTTCAGCCCAATGTTCCATGACCTTTGTCATCACAATGATCCATGCCCTTGTCATCTCAATGATCCATGACCCCTGTATTCACAATGCTCCGTGACGCTTGTCATCACAGTGCTCCATGACACCTGTCATCACAATGCTCCATGGCTTTTCAGCAAAATGCTACATGACCTTGTCATTACAATGCTCTATGCGCTTGTCATCACAATACTCCATTACCATTGTCATCACAATCCTCCATGAACCTTGGTATCACATTGCAGCATGTCCTAGTCATCACAATGCTCCATGCTCCTTGAAGTAAAAATGATCCATGACCTCTGTCATCACAATGCTCCAAACACTTGTGATCACAATGTTCCATAACACTTGTCATCACAACCTTCCATGATGCCTGTCATCACAATACTCCATGCCCTTTTCATCACAATGCTCCATGACCTTTGTCATCACAATTCTCAATACACTTGTCATCACAATGATTCCTGACACTTGTCGTCAGAATGCTCCTTGAACCCTGTCACGAAAAGGCTCCATGCCATTTTCATCATAATGCCCCATGACATTTTCATCACAATAATCCATGCCTTTGTCATCAAAAGACTCCACAAGCTTGTCATCCAAATGCTTCATGACCCGTGTCTTCACAATTATCCATGCACTTGCCAGCACAATGCTCCCAGACAATTGTCATCACAATGCTCCAAGCCATTGTCATCACAATGTTCCATTACTTTTGTCATCAGAATCCTCCATGACACTAGGCATCACAATGCTCCATGCCATTGTCATCACAATGGGCCATTACATATGTCATCACAATGCTCACTGACACCTGTCTTCACAATAATGCATGACCTGGTCATCACAATGCTCCATGCCCTTGTCATCACAATGTGCCATTCAAACTGTCATCGCAATAATCCATGAAACTTATTAGACCAATGCTCCATGCCCTTGTCATCACAATGCTCCATGACCCCTATCATCACAATGCTCCGCGACTCCAGTCATCACAATGGTTCAGGACGTTTGTCATCACAATGGTCTATGCCCTCGTCATCAACAGTCTCTGTGACCTTTTTAACCACAATGCTCCATGAACTTTTCATCAAATGCTCTTTGACCCTTGTCATCACAATGCTCTGTGGTTTTCTAAGCACAATGCTCCAAGACACTTGTCATCACAATCCTACATGTGCTAGTTAGGACAATGCTCCAAGACAAATGCCATCAAAATGCTCCATGCGCTTGTCATCACATTGCTCCACAATCTTGTCATCACAATGCTCCATAAACCTTGTCATCAGAATGCTCATGCACTTCTCAACAAAATGCTCTCTCACCACTGATATCACTATGTTACATCACTATTCGTCACAATGCTCCCTCACCCCTGTCATCACAATGTTCCATGACTCCTGTCATCACAATGCTCCATGCCCCTTTTCATCAGTATGCTCCATGAGATTTGTCATCACAAGGCTCCATGGTTTTCTCATCACAATGCTCCAGGAAACTGTCATCACAATGCTTCACGACCTTGTCCTGAAAATTCTCAATGGCCCTAGTCATGATAATGCTCCAAGCCCTAGTCATCACAATGCTTCATTATATTTGTCATCACAATCCTCCATTACATTTGGCATCACAATGCTCCCTGCCATTTTCATCGCAATGGACCATGACATATGTCATCACAATGCTCCCTGACACCTGTCTTCACAATACTCCATGAACTTCTCGTCACAACGGTCCATGCCCCTGTCATCACAATGTACCATGTCCACTGTCATCACAATAATCTATGAAACTTGTCAGACCAATGCTCCATGCCCCTCTCATCAGAGTGCTCCAAGCCCTTGTCATCACAATGCTCCATGACCCCTGTCATCACAGTGCTCTGTGACTCCAGTCATCACAGTGCTTCATAATATTTGTCATCACAATGGTCCATGCCTGCATCATCACAAGGCTCTGTGACCTTTGTAACCACATTGCTCCATGAAATTTTCATCACAATGCTCCGTGACCCTTGTCATAACAATGCTCCATGCCTTTCCCAGAAAAACGCTCCATGACCCTTGTCATCACAATGTGCCACGCACTTTTCATCACAGCGGTCCACAAATTTGTCATCGCAGTGCTCCATAAACCTTGGAATCACATTGCTCCATACCCTTCTCCTCACAATGCTCCATTACCCCTGTCATAACAATGCTCCATGAACCCTGCCATCACAATGTTCCAGGGCCTTGTCATCACAAGGCTCCATGACACTTGTCATCACAATGCTCCAAGACCCCTGTAATCACAATGTCCCATGCCGTTTTCATCACAATGCTCCATGCCATTGTCATCAAAATACTCCATAAGCTTGTCATCAGAATGCTCCTTGACCCTTGTCATCACAATTCTCCATGCACTTGTCAGCAAAATGCTCCCTGACCATTGTCGCCACAATGTCCCAAGCCATTGTCATCATAATGCTCAATTAGATTTGTCATCAGAATCCTCAATGACACTTGGCATCACAATGCACCATGCCATTGTCATCACACTGGGCCATTACAAATGTCATAAAATGCTCCCTGACACCTGTCTTCACAATACTGCATGACCTGGTCATCACAATGCTCCATGCCCTTGTGATCACAATGCGCCATTCCAACTGTCATCACAATAATCCATGAAACTTATTAGAATGCTCCATGACCTTGTCATCAGAATGCCACATGCCCTAGTTATCACAATGCACCATGACCCCTGTCATCACAATGCTCCGTGACTCCAGTCATCACAATGCTTCATGACTTTTGTCATCACAATGGTCCATGCCCTCATCATCAACAGTCTCTGTGACCTATTTAACAAAAATGCTCAATGAAATTTTCATCATAATGCTCTTTGGCCCTTGTCATCACAATGCTCTATGCCTTTCTCAGCACAGTGCTCAATGACACTTTTCATCACAGTGCTCCATGTGCTTGGCAGCACAATGCTCCGCGACACATGTCATCACAATGCACCATGCAATTGTCATCACAGTGTTCCACAATCTTGTCATCAGAATGCTCTATAAAACTTGTGATCACAATGTTCCATGCACTTCTCATCAAAATGCTCTCTCAGCACAGATATCACAATGTTACATGACTGTTCGTCACAATACTCCCTCACCCCTGTCATCACAGTGTTCCATGACTCCTGTCATCACAATGCTACATGCATTATCATAACAATGTTCGATGACACCTGACATCAAAATGTTCCATAACCCGTCAACAAAATGCTCCATGACCCGTTTCACCAAATGCTCCATGACCCCTGACATCACAATGTTCTATAACACCTGTCATCAAAATGTTCCATGACCCTTTTCATCAAATTGCTCGATAAACCTGTCCTCAAAATGATCCCTGCCCTTCTCATCACAATGCACAATGCCCTTGTCATCAAAATGCTCCATTACTTTGGTCATCACAAAGATCCATGACCCTTGGCATCACAGTGCTCCATGTCATTGTCATCACGATGCTCCATGAAAGCTCTCATCACATTACTCCATGCCCTTTTCATCACAATGCTCCATGACACATGTCATTAGAATGCTCCATGGCCTTGTCTTCACAAGGTTCCAAGACCCTTCTCATCACAATGCTCCAAGACCCCTGTAATCACAGTGCTCCATGCCCCTTTTCATCTCAATGATCCATGAACCCTGTCATCACAATGCACCATGCCCATCATTATAATGCTTCATGTTATGGTCATCTCAATGAAATCAAAATGCATCATGAACTCTGTCATAACAATGCTCCAAACACTTGTGATCACAATATTCCATAACACTTGTCATCACAATGCCCCATGACGCTCGTCATCACAATTATCCATGGTCTTCTCATCACAATGCTCCATGACCTTTGTCATCACAATGCTCAATACACTTGTCATCAAAATGCTCCCCGACACTTGTGATCTGTATGCTCCTTGAACCCGGTCATGACAAGGCTTCATGCCTTTTTCATCACAATGATCCATGCCCTTTTCATCACAATGCTCCAAGACCCCTGTAATCACAATGCTCCATGCCCCTGTCATCACCAAGCTCAATGACTCATGTCATTAGAATGCTCCTTGGCCTTCTCCTCACAATGATCCATGCCCTTGTCATCACAATGTTCCAAGACCCCTGTAATCACAATGGTCCATGCCCTTTTTCATCAGTATGCTCCATGAGATTTGTCATCACAAGGCTCCATGGTTTTCTTATCACAATGCTCCAGGACCTTGTCATCACAATGCTTCAAGTCTTGTCATGAAAATTCTCAATGGCCCTTGTCATCATAATGCTCCAAGCCCTAGTCATCACAATGCTCCATTATATTTGTCATCACAATCCTCCATTACATTTGGCATCACAATGCTCCCTGCCATTGTCATCGCAATGGACCATGACCTATGTCATCACAATGCTCCCTGACACCTGTCTTTACAATACTCCATGACCTACTCATCACAATGTTCCATGCCCTTGTCATCACAATGCTGCATGAACAGTGTCATCACAATAATCTATGAAACTTGTTAGAGCAATGTTCCATGCCCTTGTCATGAGAATGCTCCATGCCCTTGTCATCACAATGCTCCAGGAACACTGTCAACACAATGCTCCGTGACTCAAGTCGTCACAATGCTTCATAACGTTTGTCATCACAGTGGTCCATGCCCGCGTCATCACAATGCTCTGTGACATTTGTAACCACAATGCTCCATGAACTATTCATCACAGTGCTCCGTGACCCTTGTCATCACAATGCTCCATGTCTTTGTCAGAACAATGCCCCATGACCCTTGTCATCACAATGTGCCAAACGATTTTCATCACAACGTTCCACAACTTTGTCATTGCAATGCTCCATAAACCCTGTAATCACAATGCTCCATGCACTTCTCATCAAAATGCTCTCTCACCAGAGATATCACAGTGTTCCATCACTAGTCATCAGAATACTCCCTCACGCCTGTAAACACAATGTGCCATGACTCCTGTCATCACAGTGCCACATCCCTTTATCATCACAATGTTCCATGACCCTTGACATCACAATATTCCATAACCCCTGTCATCAAAATGCTCCATGACCATATTCATCCCAAAGCTCCATGACCCCTGATATCACAATATTCTATAACCCCAGTCATCAAAATAGTCCATTACACTTTTCATCAAATTGCTGCATGACCCTGTCATCAAAATGCTCCCTGCCTTTCTCATCACAATGAACCACGCCCTTGTCATAAAAATGTTCCATGACTTTGTCATCAAAAAGCTCCATGATACTTGGCATCACAATGCTCCATGTCATTGCCATCACAATTCTCCATGAAACTTCTCATCACATTTCTCCATGCCTCTGTCATCACAAAGCTCCATGACACTTGTCATCACAATGCTCGATGCCCTTCTCATCTCAATACTCCATGCCCTTGCCATCACAATGCTCCATTACCCCTGTCATGACAATGCTCCATGACCCCTGCCATCACGATGTTCCTTGGCCTTGTCATCACAAGGCTCCATGACCCTTCTCATCACAATGCTCCATTACTTCTGTCATAACAATGCTCCATGACCCCTGCCATCACAATGTTTCACAGCCTTGTCATCACAAGACTCCATGACCCTTGCCATCGCAATGATCCAAGACCCTGGTAATCACAATGCTCCATGCCCTTGGCATCACAAAGCTCCATGACGCATGTCATCAGAATGTTCCATGCCCTTTTCATCACAATGCTCCATGCCTTTGTCATCACAATGCTCCATGACGCATGTCAGCAGAGTGCTCCATGGCATTTTCCTCACAATGCTCCAAGCCCTTGTTATCACAATGCTCCAAGAGCCCTGCATTACAATGCTCCATGCCCCTTTTCGTCTCAATGCTCCATGAACCCTGTCATCACAATGCACCTTGCACATCATCTTAATGCTTCATGCTATTGTCATCACAATGAAATCAAAATGCTCCATGTCCTCTGTCATCATAATGCTCCAAACCCTTGTGATCACAATGTTCCATAACACTTATCATCACATCACCCACAGACGCTCATCATCACAAATATCCATGGTTTTCTCATCACAATGCTCCATGAAATTTGTCATCACAATGCTCAAAACACTTGTCATCACAATGCTCCCTGATACTTGTTGTCTGTATGCTGCTTGCACCCTGTCATGAAAAGGTTCCATGCCTTTTTCATCACAATGATACATGCCCTTTTCATCACAATGCTCTAAGACCCCTTTAATCAAAATGCTCCATGCCCTTATCATCACAAAGCTCCATGACGCATGTCAGCAGAGTGCTCCATGGCATTTTCCTCACAATGCTCCAAGCCCTTGTTATCACAATGCTCCAAGAGCCCTGTAATCACAATGATCCATGCACCTTTTCATCAGAATGCTCCATGAGACTTGTCATCACAAATCTCCATGTTCTTCTCATCACAATGCTCCAGGACATTGTCATCACTATGCTCCATTCCCTTGTCATCACCATGCTCCATGACCCCTGCCTTCACAATACTCCATGAACATTTTCAGCCCAATGCTCCATGACCTTCTCATCACAATGCTCAATGACCAATATCATCACATTGCTCCATGACCACTGTCATCACAAAACTCCACGACACCAGACAACACAATGATCCGAGACTCTTGTCATCACAATGCTCCATTCCCTAGTCATCACAATGCTCCATGACCCCTCTCATCACAATAATCATTGAACATTTTCAGCCCAATGCTCCATGACCCTTGTCATCACAATGATCCATGCCCTTGTCATCTCAATGATCCATGACCCCTGTATACACAATGCTCCGTGACGCTTCTCATCACAGTTCTCCAAGACCCCTGTAATCACAATGCTCCATGCACTTGTCATCACAAAGCTCAGTGACGCAAGTCATGAGAATGCTCCTTGGTCTTCTCCTCACAATGCTCCTTGCCCTTGTCATCACAATGTACCAAGACACCTGTAATCACAATGCTCCATGCCCCTTTTCATCAGTATGCTCCATGAGACTTGTCATCACAAGGCTCCATGGTTTTGTCATCACAATGCTCCAGGACCTTGTCATCCAATGCTTCACGACCTTGTCATGAAAATTCTCAATGGCCATTGTCATCATAATGATCCAAGCCCTAGTCATCACAAAGCTCCATGACACATGTCATCAGAATGTTCCATGGAATTCTTATCAAAATGTTCCATGCCCTTGTCATTACAATCCTCCATGACCAATGTATCACAGTGTTCAGTGCCCTTGTCATCACAAAGATCCATGCCCACTCTCATCACAATAATCCATGAAATATTTTAGACCAATGTTCCATGCCCTTCTCATCACATTGCTCAATTACCCCTGTCGTAACAATGCTCAATGAACCGTGCCTTCACAATGTTCCACGGCCTTGTCATCACAAGGCTCCATGACAATTGTGAACACAATGCTCCAAGACCACTTTAATCACCGTGCTCCATGCGCTTGTCATCACAAAGCTCCATGATGCATGTAATCAGAATGTTCCATGGCCTTCTCATCACAATGCTCCATGCCCTTGTCATCACAATGCTCCAAGACCCTTGTAATCATAATGCTCCATGCCCCATTTCATCTCAATGCTCCATGAACCCTGTCATCACAGTGCACTATGCCCATCATCATAATGCTTCAGGGTATTGTCATCACAATGACATCAAAATGCTCCATGACCTCTGTCATCACAGTGCTCCAAAACCTTGTGATCACAATGTTCCATAACACTTATCATCACAACACCCCATGACGCTCATCATCCCAATTATCCATGGTCTTCTCATCACAATGCTCCATGACATTTTTCATCACAATGCTCAATATACTTGTCATCACAATGCTCCCTGACACTTGTCGTCAGTGTGCTCGTTGAACCCTGTCATGACAAGGCTCCATGCCTTTTTCATCAAAATGATCCAGGCCGTTTGCATTATAATGCTCCAAGACCCCTGTAATCAAAATGCTCAATGCCCTTGTCATCACAAAGCTCCATGACTCATGTCATCAGAATGCTCCATGGCCTTCTCATCACAATGCTCCATGCCCTTGTCATCACAATGCTCCAAGACCCCTGTAATCACAATGTTCCATGCCCCTTTTCATCTCAATGCTCCATGGACCATGTCATCACAATGCATCATGCCCATCATAATAATCCTTCCGGCTATTGTCAGCACGATGACATCAAAATTCTCCATTACCTCTGTCATCACAGTGCTCCATGACCCCTGTCATCACAAAACTCCATGAACATTTTCAGCCCTATGCTGCATGACATTTGTCATTACAATGATCCATGCCCTTGTCATCACAATGCTCCATGACACCTGTATTCACAATGCTCTGTGACGCTTGTCATCACAGTGCTCCATGACACCTGTCATCACAATGCTCCATGCCTTTGTCAGCAAAATGCTACAGGATATTGTCATTGCAATGCTCTATATGCTTGTCATCACAATACTCCATGACCATTGTCATCACAATCCTCCATGAACCTTGGGATCACATTGCTTCATGCCCTTGTCATCACAATGCTCCATGGTCCTTGAAATCAAAATGATCCATGACCTCTGTCATCGCAATGCTCTAAACCCTTGTGATCACAATGTTCCATAACACATGTCATCAAAACGCTCCATGATGCCTGTCATCACAATACTCCATGCCCTTTTATCACAAAGCTCCATGACCTTTGTCATCACAATTCTCAATACACTTGTCATCAAAATGTTCCCTGACACTTGTCGTCAGAATGCTCCTTGAACCCTGTCACGAAAAGGCTCCATGGGTTTTTCATCACAATGCCCCTTGCCGTTTTCATCACAATGCTTCATGCTATTGTTATCAAAATACTCCACAAGCTTGTCATCAGAAAGCTCCATGACCCTTGTCATCACAATTCTCCATGCACTTGTCAGCACAATGCTCGATGCCCTTCTCATCACAATGCTCCATGCCCTTGCCAACACAATGCTCCTTTACCCCTGTCATGACAATGCTCCATGAACCCTGCCATCACAATGTTCTATGGCCTTGTCATCACAAGGCTCCATGACCCTTCTCATCCCAATGCTCCATTACCCCTGTCATGACAATGCTCCATGAACCCTGCCATCACGATGTTCCATGGCCTTGTCATCACAAGACTCCATGACCCTTGCCATCACAATGATCCAAGTCCCTGGTAATCACAATGCTCCGTGCCATTGGCATCACAAAGCTCCATGACACATGTCATCAGAATGTTCCATGGCCTTTTCATCACAATGCTCCATGCTCTTGTCATCACAATGCTCCAAGACCCCTGTAATTACAATGCTCCATGCCCCTTTTCATCTCAATGTTTCAAGAACCCTGTCATCACAATGCACCTAGCCCATCATCATAATGCTTCATACTATTGTCATCACAATGAAATCAAAATGCTCCATGACCTCTGTCATCATAATGCTCCAAACCCTTGTGATCACAATCTTCCATAACACTTATCATCACATCACCCCCTGATGCTCACCATCAAAAATATCCATGGTCTTCTCATCACAATGCTCCATGAAATTTGTCATCACAATGCTCAATACACTTGTCATCACAATGCTCCCTGACCCTTGTTGTCTGTATGCTCCTTGAACGCTGTCATGACAAGGCTCCATGCCTTTTTCATCACAATGATCCATGGCCTTTTCATCACAATGCTCCATGAGCCGTTTAATCAAAATGCTCCATGTACTTGTCATCACAAATCACCATGACGCATGTCAGCAGTGTGCTCCATGGAATTTTCCTCACAAAGCTCCAAGCCATTGTTATCACAATGCTCAAAGAGCCCTATAATCACAATGCTCCATGCCCCTTTTCATTAGAATGCTCCATGAGACTTGTCATCCCAAGTCTCCATGTTCTTCTCATCACAATGTTCCAGGACCTTGTCATCACTATGCTCCATTCCCATGTCATCACAATGCTCCATGACCCCTGCCTTCACAATACTCCATGAATATTTTCAGCCCAATGCTCCATGACCTTGTCATCACAATGCTCAATGACCAATATCATCACAATGCTCCATGACCACTGTCATCACAAAACTCCATGACACCTGACAACACAATGATCCAAGACTCTTGTCATCACAATGCTCCATTCCCTAGTCATCACAATGCTCCATGATCCCTCTCATCACAATAATCATTGAACATTTTCAGCCCAATGCTCCATGACCTTTGTCATCACAATGCTCCATGGTCCTTGAAATCAAAATGATCCATGACCTCTGTCATCGCAATGCTCTAAACCCTTGTGATCACAATGTTCCATAACACTTGTCATCACAACGCTCCATGATGCCTGTCATCACAATACTCCATGCCCTTTTTATCACAAAGCTCCATGACCTTTGTCATCACAATTCTCAATACACTTGTCATCAAAATGTTCCCTGACACTTGTCGTCAGAATGCTCCTTGAACCCTGTCACGAAAAGGCTCCATGGGTTTTTCATCACAATGCCCCATGCCGTTTTCATCACAATGCTTCATGCTATTGTTATCAAAATACTCCACAAGCTTGTCATCGGAAAGCTCCATGACCCTTGTCATCACAATTCTCCATGCACTTGTCAGCACAATGCTCCCTGACACTTGTCATCACTATGCTCCAAGCCATTGTCATCACAATGCTCCATTATATTTGTCATCACAATCCTCCATTACATTTGGCCTCACAATGCTCCCTGCCATTGTCATCGCAATGGATCATGACATATGTCATCACAATGCTCCCTGACACCTATCTTCACAATACTCCATGACCTTCTCATCACAACGCTCCATGCCCTTGTCATCACAATGCACCATGTCCACTGTCATCACAATAATCTATGAAATTTGTCAGACCAATGCTCCATGCCCCTCTCATCACATATCTCCAAGCCCTTGTCATCACAATGCTACATGACCCCTGTCAGCACAATGCTCCGTGACTGCAGTCATCACAATGCTTCATAACATTTGTCATCACAATGGTCCATGCCCGCATCATCACAAGGCTCTGTGACCTTTGTAACCACAATGCTCCATGAACTTTTCATCACAATTCTCCGTGACCCTTGTCATCAGAATGCTCCATGCCTTTGACAGAAAAATGCTCCATGACCCTTATCATCACAATGTGTCACGCACTTTTCATCACAACGGTCCACAAATTTGTCATCGCAATGCTCAATAAAATTTGAAATCACAATGCTCCATACCCTTCTCATCAAAATGCTCCATTATCCCTGTCATAACAATGCTCCATGACCCCTGCCATCACAATGTTCCACGGCCTTGTCATCACAAGGCTCCATGACACTTGTCATCACAATGCTCCAAGACCCCTGTAATCACAATGCTCCATGCAGTTGTCATCACAAAGCTCCATGACACATGTCACCAGAATGTTCCATGGCCTTCTCATCAAAAGGATCCATGCCCATGTCATCACAATGCTCCAAGGCCCCTGTAATCACCATGCTCCATGCCCCTTTTCATCTCAATGCTCCATGAACCCTGTCATCACAATGCATCATGCCCATCATCATAATGATTCCGGCTATTGTCAGCACAATTAAATCAAAATTCTCCATGCCCTCTGTCATCACAATGCTCCATGACTCCTGTCATCACCATACTCCATGAAAATTTTCAGCCAAGTGCTCCATGACGCTTGTCATCACAATGATCCCTGACCTTATCATCCCAATGCTCCATGACACCTTTATTCACAATGCTCTGTGACGCTTGTCATCACAGTGCTCCATGACACCTATCATCACAATGCTCCATGCCTTTGTCAACAAAATGCCTCATGACCTTGTCATTACAATGCTCTATGTGCTTGTCATCACAACACTGCATTTCCATTGTCATCACAATCCTCCAGGAATCTTGGGATCACATTGCTTCATGCACTTGTCATCACAATGCTCCCTGCCCCTCTCATCACAATGCACAACGCCCTTCTCATCAAAATGCTCCATGACTTTGTCATCACAAACATCCATAAACGCTCTCATCACATTGCTCCATGCCCTTGTCATCAAAAAGCTCCATGACGCATATCATCAGAAAGTTCCTTGGCCTTCTCATCACAGTGCTCTTTGCCCTTGCCATCACAATGTTCCATTACCCCTGTCATCACAATGCTCCATGACCCCTGACATCACGATGTTCCATGGCCTTTTTATCACAAGGCTCCATGACCCTTCTCATCACAATGCTCCAAGACCTCTAAAATCACAATACTCCATGCCCCTTTTCATCTCAATAATCCATGAACCCTCTCATCACAATGTACCATACCCATCATCATAATGCTTCATGCTATTGTCATCACAATGACATCAAAATGCTCCATGAGCTCTGTCATAAACATGATCCAAACCCTTGTGATCACAATATTCCATAACACTTGTCATCACAATGCCCCATGACGCCCGTCATCACAATTATCCATGGTCTTCTCATCACAATGCTCCATGACACATGTCATCACCATGCGCCATGCGCTTGTCTTCACAGCGCTCCACAAACTTGTCATCACAATGCTCCATAAACCTTGTCATCACAAAGCTCCTTGCACTTCTCATCAAAATGCTCTCTCACAACTGATATCACAATGTTACAACACTATTCATCACAATACTCCCTCACCCCTGTCATCACAATGTTCCATGACTCCTGTCATCACAATGCTACTTGCAATTATTATCACAATGTTAGATGACCCCTGACATCACAATGTTCCATAACCCCTGTCATCAAAATGCTCCATGACCATTTTCATCAAATTGATCCATGACCCCTGACATCACAATGTTCCATAACACCTGTCATCAAAATGTTCCATGACCCTTTGCATCAAATTACTCCATGACCCTGTCATCAAAATGCTCCCTGCCCTTCTCATCAGAATGCACATCGCCCTTGTTATCTAAATGCTCCATGTCCTTTTCAACACAAAGATCCATGACCCTTGGCATCACAATGCTCCATGTCTTTGTCATCACAAAGCGCCATGAAAGCTCTCACCACATTGCTCCATACCCATGTCATCACAAAGCTCCATGATGCATGTCATCAGAATGCTCCATCCCTTCTCCTCACAATGCTCCATGACCCCTGCCATCACGATGTTCCATGGACTTGTCATCACAAGGCTCCATGACACTTCTCATCACAATTCTCCATGACTTTTGTCATCACAATGCTCAATACACTTGTCACCAAAATGCTCCCTGACACTTGTCGTCAGTATGATCTTTGAACACTGTCATGACAAGGCTCCATGCGTTTTTCATCAAAATGATTCATGCCGTTTGCATGATAATGCTCCAATACCCCTGTAATCAAAATGCTCCATGCCCTTGTTATCACAAACCTCCATGACCCATGTCATCAGAATGCTCCATGGCCTTCTCATCACAATGCTCCATGCCCTTGTCATCACAATGCTCCAAGACCCCTGTAATCACATTGCTCCATGCTCCTTTTCATCCCAAGGATCCATGAACCCTCTCATCAAATTGCACCATGCCCATCATCATAATGCTTCATGCTATTGTCATCACAATGAAATCAAAATGCTCTATGACCTTTGTCATAACAATGCTCCAAACCCATGTGATCCCAATATTCCATAAAACTTGTCCTCACAATGCCCATGACGCTCGTCATCACAATTATCCATGGTCTTCTCATCACAATGCTCCATGACATTTGTCATCACAATGCTCAATACACTTGTCTTCAAAATGCTCCCTGACCCTTGTTGTCTGTATGCTCCTTCAACCCTGTCATGAAAAGGCTCCATACCGTTTTCATCACAAAGATGCATTCCCTTTTCATCACAATGCTCCAAGACCACTGTAATCACACTGCTCCATGCCCTTGTCATCACAAAGCTCCATGACGCATGTCATCAGAATGCTCCATGGCCTTCTCATCACAATGCTCCATGCCCTTGCCATCACAATGCTCCATTACCCCTGTCATTACAATGCTCCTTGACCCCTGCCATCACGATGTTCCATGGACTTCTCATAACAAGGCTCCATGACCCTTCTCATCACAGTGCTCCAAGACCCCTGTAATCACAGTGCTCCATGCCCCTTTTCATCAGTATGCTCCATGAGACTTGTCATTACGAGGCTCCATAATTTTCTCATCACAATGCTCCAGGACCTTGTCATCACAATGCTTCATGCCCTTGTCATAAAAATTCTCAGTGGCCATTCTCATCATAATGCTGCAAGCCGTAGTCATCACAATGCTCCATTATATTTGTCATCACAATCCTCCATTACATATGGCATCACAATGCTCCCTGCCAATGTCATCGCAATGGACCATGACATATGTCATCACAGTGCTCCCTGACAGCTGTCTTCACAACACTCCATGACCTTCTCATCACAATGCTCCATGCGCTTGTCATCACAATGCACCATGACCACTGTCATCACAATACTCTATGAAACTGGTCAGACCAATGTTTCATGCCCCTGTCATCACAATGCTCCATGCCGTTGTCATCACAATGCTCCATGACCCCTGTCATCACAATGCTCCGTGACTCCATTCATCACAATGCTGCATATCGTTTGCCATCACAATGGTCCATGCCCGCGTCATCACAAGGCTCTGTGACATTTGGAACCACAATGCTCCATGAACTTTTCATCACAATGCTCCATGACCATTGTCATCACAATGCTCCATGCCTTTGACAGAATAATATACAATGTCCCTTGTCATCACAATGTGCCATGTGCCTTTCCTCACAACGGTCCACAAACTTTTCTTTGCAATGCTCCATAAACCTTGTAATCACAATGCTCCATGCATTTCTCTTCAAAATGCTCTCTCACAAGAGATATCACAGTATTACATCACTAGTCGTCACAATACTCCCTCACCCCTGTAATCACAATATTCCATGACCCCTGTCATCACAATGCTACATCCCCATATAATCACAATGTTCCATGACCCCTGACATCACAATGTTCTATAACCCCTGTCTTCAAAATGTTCCATAACACTTTTCATCAAATTCCTGCATAACATTGTCACCAAAATACTGCCTGCCCTTCTCATCACAATGCACCACACACTTGTCATCAAAATGCTACATGATCTTTGTCATCTCAAAGCTCCATGACCCTTGGCATCACAATGCTCCATGTCATTGTCATCACAAAGCTCCATGAAACTTGTCATCACAATGCTCGATGCCCTTCTCATCACAATGCTCCATGTCCTTGTCATTACAAACCTCATTGACTCATGTATCACAGTGTTCCGTGACCTTGTCATCACAATGCTCCATGCCCACTCTCATCACAATAATCCATGAAACATTTCACACCAATGCTCCATGTCCTTCTCATCGCAATGCTCCATGACCACTGCCATCACGATGTTCCATGGACTTGTCATCACAAGACTCCATGGTCTTCTATTCACAATGCTACATTTCCTTGTAATCACAATGTTCCATGACCCCTGTAATCACAATATTCCATGAACATTTTCAGCCCAATGCTCCATGAACTTCTCATCACAATGCTCCATGACCAATATCATCACAATGCTCCATGACCACTGTCATCACAACACACCATGACCGCTGACAACAGAGTGATACGGGTCTCTTGTCATCACAATGCTCAATTCCCTACTCATCACAATGCTCCATGATCCCTGTCATCACTATTCTCCATGAACATTTTAAGCCCAATGCTCCATAACGCTTATCATCACAATGATCCATGCCCTTGTCATCCCAATGCTCCATGACCCCTGTATTCACAATGCTCAGTGACGCATGTCAACAAAGTGCTCCATGACACTTGTCATCACAATGCTCTATGGCTTTGTCAGCAAAATGCTACATGACCTTGTCATTACAATGCTCTATGCGCTTGTCATCACAATACTCCATTACCATTTTCATCACAATCATCCATGATCCTTGGAATCATATTGCTTCATGCCCTTGTCATCATAATGCTCCATGCTCCTTGAAATCAAAATGATCCATGACTCTGTCATCGCAATGCTCCAAAACCTTGTGATCACAATGTTCAATAACACTTGTCATCACAATGCTCCCTGAATCTTGTCGTCAGAATGCTCCTTGATCCCTGTCACTAAAAGGCTCCATGCATTTTTCATCACAAAGCCCCATGCCATTTTCATCACAATACTCCATGCCATTGTCATCAAAATACTCCACAATTTTGTCATCAAAATGCTCCATGACCCGTGTCATCACAATTCTCCATGCACTTGCCAGCACAATGCTCCCTGACCCTTGTCATCACAATGCTCCAAGCCATTGTCATCACAAAGCTTCATTACCTTTGTCATCAGAATCCTCCATGACACTTGGCATCACAATGTTCCATGCCATTGTCATCACAATGGGCCATTAAATATGTCGTCACAACGCTCCCTGACACTTGTCTTCACAATACAGCATGACGTGGTCTTCTCAATGCTCCATGCCCTTGTCATCACAATGTGCCATTCCAAATAACATTGCAATAATCCATGAAACTTATTAGACCAATATTCCATGCCCTTGTCATCACAATGCTCCATGGCCTTGATATCAAAATGCTCCGTGACTCCAGTCATCACAATGCTTCATGACCTTTGTCATCAAAATGTTCCATGCCCTCATCATCAACAGTCTCTGTGACATTTTTAACCTCAGTGTTCCATGAAATTTTCATCACAATGCTCTTTGGCCCTTGTCATCACAATACTCTATGCCTTTCTCAGCACAATGCTCCATGACCGTTGTCATCACAATGCTCAATGCACTTGTCAGCACAATGCTCCATGACACGTCATCACATTGCACCATGCGCTTGTCATCACAGTGCTTCACAATCTTGTCGTCACAATGCTCCATGCACTTCTCATCAATATGCTCTCTCACCACTGATATCACAATGTAACATCACTATTCATCACAATACTCCCTCACCCCTGTCATCACAATGTTCCATGACTCCTGTCATCACAATGCTACATGCACTTATCATCACAGTGTTCGATGACGTATGACATCACAATGTTCCATATCCCCTGTCATCAAAATGCTCCATGACACTTTCCATCAAAATGCTCCATGTCCCCTGACATCACAATGCTCCATAGCCCTTGTCATTACAGTGCTCCATGACGCTCATCATCTCAATTATCCATGGTCTTCTCATCACAATGCTCCACTTTCCTGCCATCACAGTGCTCCATGCCCTGGTATTCACAATGCTCCATGTCCCTTGTCATCACATTTCTCCACGTCCTTGTCATCACAATGCTCCATGACAGTTCTCATCACAATGTTACATGTATTTATCATCAAAATTATCCATGCACATGTCATTGCAATGCCCCATGACCCCTGTCATAGCAAGCTCAATGCCTCTCTCATCACAATGCTTCACGACCTTTTCATCAAAATTCTCAATGGCCGTTTTCATCAAAATGCTCCATGACCCTTGCCATCACAATTCTCCAAGCCCTGGTCATCACTATGCCCAATTACCTTTGTCATCACAGTACACCAAAACACTTGGCATCACAATGCTCCATGCCATTGTATTCACAATGGAACATGAAATATGTTATCACAATGCTCCCTGACACCTGTCTTCACAATACTCCATGACATTGTCATCACAATGTGCCATGCCCAATGTCAACACAGTTATCCATGAAAGTTGTCAAACCAATGCTCCATGGCCCTGTCATCACAATGTTCCATGCCTTTGTCATCACATGCTCCATGACCCCAGTTCTCACAATGCTCCGTGACTCCAGTCATCACAAGGCTTCATGACCTGTGTCATCACAATGATCCATGCCCTCATCATCACAAGGCTCTGTGAAATTTGTCACCACAATGCTCCATGAACTTTTCATCAAAATGCTCCGTGACACTTGTTACCACAATGCTCCATCCCTTTGTCAACTCATTGCTCCATGACCCTTGTCATCACAATGTTCCATGCGCTTGTCAGCGCAGTGCTCCATGACCCATGTCTTCACAATGCTCCATAAACCTTGTCATCACAATGCTCCTTGCACGGCTTATCAAAATGCTCTCTCACCACTGATATCAAAATGTTCCCTCACTAGTCATCACAATACACCCACTCCCCTGTCATCACAATGGTCCATAACCCCTGTCATGAAAAAGTTCCATGACCCCTGACATCACAATGTTCCATATCCCCTGTCATCAAAATGTTCCATGACCCTTTTCATCAAATTGCTCCATGACCCTGTCATCACAATTCTCCCTGCCCTTCTCATCACAATGCACAACGCCCTTGTCATCAAAATGCTCCATGACATTGTCATCACAAAGATCCATGACCCTTGTCATCAGAATGCTCCATGTCATTGTCATCACAGTGCTCCATGATCACTCTCATCACATTGATCCATGCCCTTGTCGTCACAAAGCTCCATGACGCATGTCATCAGAATGCTCCATGGACTTCTCATCACAGTGCTCCATGCCCTTCCCATCAAAATGCTCCATTACACCTTTCATCACAATGCCCCAAGACCCCTGTAATCACAATGATCCATGCCCCTTTTCATCTCAATGCTCCATGAGCCCTGTCTTCACAATGCACCATGCCCACCATCATAATGCTTCATGCTATTGTCATCACAATGAAATCATAATGCTCCATGACCTCTCTCATCACAATGCTCCAAATCCTTGTGATCTAAATGTTCCATAACACTTATCATCACAACGCCCCATGACGCTCATCATCACAGTTATCCATGGTCTTCTCATCACAATGCTCCATGTCTTTTCTCACCACAAAGCTCAATACCCTTGTCATCACAATGCTCCCGGACACTTGTCCTAAGTATGCTCCTTGAACTCTGTGATGACAAGGCTCCATGGTCTTCTCATCCCAATGCTCCATGCCCTGGTCATCACAGTGCTCCACGACCACTGTAATCACAAGGCTCCATGCCCCTTTTCATCAGAATGTTCCATGAGACATATCATCACAATGCTCCATGGTCTTCTCATCACAATGCTCCAGTACCTTGTCATCACAATGCTCCATGACACCTGTCATCACAATACTCCATGAACATTTTCAGCCCAATGCTCCATGAACTTTTCATCACAATGCTCCATGACACCTGTCATTACAATGCTCCATAACCCCTATCATCACAACGCTCCATGTCCCTTGTCATTACAATAGTCCATGAACATTTTCATCCCAATGCTCCACGACCCTTGTCATCACAATGATCCATGCCCTTGTCATCCCAATGCTCCATGACCCCTGTATTCACCATGCTCCGTGACGCATGTCATCACAGTGCTCCAAGACACCTGTCATCACAATGCTCCATAACTTTGTCAGCAAAATGCTACATGACATTGTCATTACAATGCTCTATGCACTTGTCATCACAATACTCCATTACCATTGTCTTCACAATCCTCCATGAACCTTGGGATCACATTGTTTCATGCCCTTGTCATCACAATGCTCCATGGTCCTTGAAATCAAAATGATCCATGACCTCTGTCATCACAATGCTCCAAACCCTTGTGGTCACAAAGTTCCAAACACTTGTCATCACAACGATCCATGATGCCTGTCATCACAATATTCCATGCCCTTTTCATCACAATGCTCCATAACCTTTGTCATCACAATTCTAAATACACTTGTCATCACAATGCTCCCTGACACTTGTCGTCAGAATGCTCCATGAACCCTGTCACGAAAAGGCTCCATGCCTTTTTAATCACAATGCCACATGCCGGTTTCATCACAATGCTCCATGCCATTGTCATCAAAACACTCCACTAGCTAGTCATCAGAATGCTCCATGACATTTGTCATCACAATTCTCCATGCACTTGTCAGCACAATGCTACCTAACCCTTGTCATCACAATGCTCCAAGCCATTGTCATCACAATGCTCCATTACATTTGTCATCAGAATCCTCCATGATACTTGGCATCACAATGCTCCATGCCATTGTCATCACAATGGGCCATTACATATGTCATCACAATGCTCACTGACACCAGTCTTCACAATATTGCATGACCGGGTCTTCACAATGCTCTATGCCCTTTTCATCACAATGCGCCATTCCAACTGTCATTGCAATAATCCATGAAATTTATTAGACAAATGCTCCATGCCCTAGACATCACTATGCTCCATGCCCTTGTTATCACAATGCTCCATGACCCATGTCATCACAATGCTCCGTGAGTCCAGTCGTCACAATTCTTCATGACCTTTGTCATCACAATGGACCATGCCCTTGTCATCAACAGTCTCTGTGACATTTTAATCTCAATGCTCCATTAAATTTTCATCACAATACTCTTTGACCCTTGTCATCACAACACTCTATGCCTTTCTCAGCACAATGCTCCATGACCGTTGTCATCACAATGCTCCATGCGCTTGTCAGCACAATGCTCCATGAAACATGTCATCACAGTGCACCATGCGCTTCTCATCACAGTGCTCCACAATCTGGTCATCACAATGCTCCATTAATCTTGTCATCACAGGGCTCCATGCACTTCTCATCAATATGCTCTCTCACCACTTATATCACAATGTTACATCACTATTTATCACAATACTCCCCCACCCCTATCATCACAATGTTCCATGACTCCTGTCATCACAATGCTACATGCACTTATCATTACAATGTTCAATGACCTATGACTTCACAATATTCCATAAGCCCTGTCATCAAAATGCTCCATGACCACTTTCATCAAAATGCTCCATGTCCCCTGATATCACAATGCTCCATACCCCTTGTCATTAAAGTGCTCCATGACACTCTTCAACACAATTATCCATGGTCTTCTCATCACAATGCTCCACGGTCTTGCCATCACAATGCTCCATGCCCTGGTCATCACAATTCTCCAAGTTCTTGGCCTCACTATGTTCCATGACACTTCTCATCACAGTGTTACATGCTTTGTCAGCACCATACTCCTCAAACTTGTCATCAGAATGCTCCATGACACCTGTCATCACAATACTCAATGAACATTTTCAGCCCAATGCTCCATGACCTTTCTCATCACAATGCTCCATGAACAATGTCATCACAACGCTCCATGTCCCTTGTCATCACAATACTCCATGAATATTTTCATCCCAATGCTCCATGAACCTTGTCATCACAATGATCCATGCCCTTGTCATCCCAATGCTCCATGACCCCTGTATTCACAATGCTCCTTGCTGCTTGTCATCACAGAGTTCCCTGACACCTGTCATCAGAATGCTCCATGACTTTGTCAGCAAATGCTACATGACCTTGTCATTACAATGCTCTATGCACTTGTCATCAAAATACTCCATTACCATTGTCATCACAATCCTCCATGAACCCTGGGATCACATTGTTTCATGCCCTTGTCATCACAGTGCTCCATGGTCCTTGAAATCAAAATGATCCATGACCTCTGCCATCACAAAGCTCCATGCCCTTGTCATCAAATGCTCCGTGACCCCTGTCATCACAATACTCCATGAATATTTTCAGCCCCATGCTCCATGACTTTCTCATCGCAATGCTCCATAACCAGTTTCATCACAATGCTCCATGACCACTGTCATCACAACACTCCATGACACCTGACAACACAATGATCCGGGACTCTTGTCATCACAATGCCCTATTACCAAGTCATCACTATGCTCCATGACACCTGTCATCACAATACTCTATGAATATATTCAGCCCAAACTCCATGACCCTTGTCATCAAAATGATCCGTGCCCTAGTCATCCCAATGCTCCATGACCTCTGTATTGACAATGCTCTGTGACACATGTCATCACAGTGCTCCGTGACACCTGTCATCACAATGCTCCATGCCTTTGTCAGCAAAAAGCTACATGACCTTGTCATTACAATGCTCTATGCGTTTGTCATCACAATACTCCATTTCCATTGTCATCACAATCCTCCATGAAACTTGGGATCACATTGCTTCATGCCCTTGTCATCACAATGCTCCATGCTCCTTGAAATGAAAATGATCCATGACCTCTGTCATCGCCATGCTCCAAACCCTTGTGATTACAATGTTCGATAACACTTGTCATCACAACGCTCCATGATGCCTGTCATCACAATACTCCATGCCCTTTTCATCACAATTTTCCATGACCTTTGTCATCACAATTCTCAATACACTTGTCATCACAATGCTCCCTGACACTGGGCGTCAGAATGATCATTGAACCCTGTCAATAAAAGGCTCCATGCTGTTTTCATCACAATGCCCCATGCCATTTTCCTCACAATAATCCATGCCTTTGTCATCAATATACTCCACAAGCTTGTCATCCAAATGCTCCATGTCCCATGTCATCACAATTTTCCATGCACTTGCCAGCACAATGCTCCCAGTCCCTTGTCATCAAAATGCTCCAAGCCATTGTCATCACAATGCTCCATTAACTTTGTCATCAGAATCCTCCATGACACATGGCATCACAATGCTCCATGGCATTGTCATCACAATGGGCCATTACATATGTCATCACAATGCTCCCTGACACCAGTCTTCACAATACTGCATGACCTGGTCTTCACAATGCTCCGTGCCCTTGTCATCACAATGCGCCTTTCCAACTGTCATTGCAATAATCCATTAAACTTATTAGACCAATGTTCCATGCCCTTGTCATCAAAATGCTCCATGCCCTTGTTATCACAATGCTCCGTTATTCCAGTCATCAAAATGCTTCATGACCTTTGTAATCACAATGGTCCATGGCCTCGTCATCAACAGTCTCTGTGATCTTTTTAACCTAAATGCTCCATGAAATTGTCATCACAATGCTCTTTAACCCTTGTCATCACAATATTCTATGCCTTTCTCAGCACAATGCTCCATGACCATTGTCATCACAATGCTTCATGCGCTTGTCAGCACAATGCTTCATGACACGTCATCACAATGCACCATGCGCATGTCATCAGAGTGCTCCACAATCTTGTCATCACAAGGGTCCATTAACATTGTCATCACAATGCTCCATTCACATCTCATCAATATGCTCTCTCACCACTGATATCACAATGTTACATCACTATTCATTACAATACTCCCTCACCCCAGTCATCACAATGTTCCATTACTCCCGTCATCACCATGCTACATGCACTCATCATCACAATGTTCGATGACCTATGACATCACAGTGTTCCATAACTCCTGTCATCAAAATGCTCCATGAGCCTTTTCATCAAAATGCTCCATGTCCCCTGACATCACAATGCTCCATAGCCCTTGTCATTACAGTGCTCCATGATGCTCGTCATCACAATTATCCATGGTCATCTCATAACAATTCTCCACGTCCTTGTCATCACAATGTGCCATGACAGTCCTCATCACAATGTTACATGCTTTTGTCATCACAATTCTCCATGCACATGTCATCGCAATGTGCCATGACCCCTGTCATAGCAAGCTCCATGCCTTTGTCATCACAATGCTTCACGACATTTTTATCAAAATTCTCAATGGCCGTTGTCATCACAATGCTCCATGACCCTTGTCATCACAATGCCCCAAGCCCTTGTCATCACAATGCTCCATTACCTTTGCCATCACAATCCTCCAAACACTAGACATCACAATGCTCCATGCCATTGTCACCACAATGGAACATGAAATATGTCATCACAATGCTCCCTGACACCTGTCTTCACAATTCTGCATGACCTTGTCATCTCAGTGTGCCATGCCCACTGTCAACACAATTATCCATGAAACTTGTCAGACCAATGCTCCATGCCCCTGTCATCACAATGCTCCATGCCCTTGTCATCAAAATGCTCCATGACCCCAGTTCTCACAATGCTCTGTGAATCCAGTCATCACAAGGCTTCATGACCAGTGCCATCACAATGATCCATGCCCTCATCATCACAAGGCTCTGTGAACTTTGTCACCACAGTGCACCAAGAAATTTTCATCACAATGCTCCGTGACACTTGTTACCACAATTCTCCATCCCTTTGTCAACTCAATGCTCCATGAACCCTGTCATTACAAGGCACCATGCCCACCTTCATAATGCTTCATGCTATTGTCATCACAATGAAATCATAATGCTCCATGACCTCTGTCATCACAATGCTCCAAACCCTGGTGATCACAATGTTCCATAACTCTTTTTATCACAACGCCCCATGACGCTCGTCATCACAATTATCCTTGGTCGTCTCATCACAATGCTCCATGACTTTTGTCACCACAATGCTCAATACCCTTGTCATCACAATGCTCCCGGACACTTGTCGTCAGTATGTTCCTTGAAACCTGTGATGACAAGGCTCCATGGCTTTCTCCTCCCAATGCTCCATGCGCTTGTCATCACAGTGCTCCACGACCACTGTAATCACAAGGCTCCATGCCCCTTTTCTTCAGAATGTTCCATGAGACATATCATCAGAAGGCTCCATGTTCTTCTCATCACAATGCGCCATGACACCTGTCATCACAACACTCCTTTAATATTTTCAGCCCAGTGCTCCATGACCTTCTCATCACAATGCTCCATGACCCCTGTCATTACAATGCTCCATGACCACTGTCATCACAACGCTCCCTGTCCCTTGTCATCACAATACTCCATAAACATTTTCATCCCAATGATCCATGACCCTTGTCATGAAAATGATCCATGCCCTTGTCATCACAATGCTCCATGACCCCTGTATTCACAATGCTCCGTGACACTTGTCATCACAGAGCTCCATGACACCTGTCATCACAATGCTCCATGCCTTTGTCAGCAAAATGCTACATGACCTTGTCATTACAATGCTCTATGCACTGGTCATCACAATACTCCAATACCATTGTCATCACAATCCTCCATGAATCTTGGGATCACATTGTTTCATGCCCTTGTCATCAAAATGCTCCATAATCCTTGAAATCAAAATGATCCATGGCCTCTGTCATCACAATGCTCCAAACACTTGTGATCATAGTGTTCCATAACACTTGTCATCACAACGCTCCTTGATGCCTGTCATCACAATACTCCATGCCCTTTTCATCACAATGCTCCATGACCTTTGTCATCACAATTCTCAATACACTTGTCATCACAATGATTCCTGACACTTGTCGTCAGAATGTTCCTTGAACCCTGTCATGAAAAGGCTCCAAGCATTATTCATCACAATGCCCCATGCCATTTTCATCACAGTGCTCCATGCCATTATCATCATATACTCCACAAGCTTGTCATTAGAATGCTCCATGACCTTTGTCATTACAATTCTCTATGCACTTGTCAGCACAATGCACTCTGACCCTTGTCATCACAATGCTCCAAGCCATTGTCATCACAATGCTCCATTACCTTTGTCATCAGAATCCTCCATGACACTTGGCATCACAATGCTCCATGCCGTTGTCATCACAATGCAACATTACATATGTCATCACATGTTCCCTGACACCAGTCTTCACAATACTGCATGACCTGGTCTTCACAATGTTCCATGCCTTTTTTATCACAATGCTCCATGACCCATGTCATCACAATGCTCCGTGACTCCAGTCATCACAATGCTTCATGACCTTTGTCATCACAATGGTCCATGCCCTCGTCATCAACAGTCTCTGTGACCTATTTAACCACAATGCTCTATTAAATTTTCATCACAATGCTCTTTGACCCTTGTCATCACAATACTCTATGCCTTTTTCAGCACAATGCTCCATGACACATGTCATCACAATGCACCATGCGCTTGTCATCACAGTGCTCCACAATCTGGTTATCACAATGCTCCATTAACCTTGTCATCACAATGCTCCATGCACTTCTCATCAATATGTTCTCTCACCACAGATATCACAATGTTACATCACTATTCATCACAATACTCCCTCACCGCTGTCATCACAATGTTCCATAACTCCTGTCACCACAATGCTACATGCACTTATCATCACAGTGTTCGATTAACTATGACATCACAATGTTCCGTAAGCCCTCTCATCAAAATGCTCCATGACCCTTTTCATCAAAATGCTCCATGTCCCCTGACATCACAATGCTCCATAGCCCTTGTCATTACAGTGTTCCATGACGCTCTTCATCACAATTATCCATGGCCTTCTCATCACAATGCTCCTCGGTCTTGCCATCACAATGCTCCATGCCCTGGTCATCACAATTCTCCATGTTCTTGGCATCACTATGTTCCATGACACTTCTCATCACAGTGTTACATGCTTTGTCAGCACAATACTACACAAACTTGTCATCAGAATGCTCCATGACCCATGTCATCACAATTATCCATGCCCCTGTCATCAGAAAGTTCCATGCCCTTGTCATCACGAAGTTCCATGACCCCTGTCATCACAATACTCCTTTAATATTTTCAGCCCAATGCTACATGACTTTCTCATCGCAATGCTCCATGACCAATATCATCACAATGCTCCATGACCACTGTCATCACAACACTCCATGACACCTGACAACACAATGATCCGGGACTCTTGTCATCACAATGCCCCATTACCTAGTCATCACAATGCTCCATGACCCCTGTCATCACAATACTCCATGAATATATTCAGCCCAAACTCCATGACCCTTGTCATCAAAATAATCGGTGCCCTAGTCATCCCAATGCTCCATGACCTCTGTATTCACAATGCTCTGTGACACTTGTAATCACAGTGGTCCATGACACCTGTCATCACAATGCTCCATGCCTTTGTCTGCAAAATGTTACATGACATTGTCATTACAATGCTCTATGTGCTTGTCATCACAATACTCCATTACCATTGTCATTAGAATCCTCCATGAACCTTGGGATCACATTGCTTCATGCCCTTGTCATCACAATGCTCCATGCTCCTTGAAATCAAAATGATCCATGACTTCTGTCATCGCAATGCTCCAAACCCTTGTGATTACAATGTTCCATAACACTTGTTATCACAACGCTACATGATGCCTGTCATCACAATACTCAATACCCTTTTCATCACAATGTTCCATGACCTTTGTCATCACAATTCTCAATACACTTGTCATCACAATGCTCCCTGACTCTTGTCGTCAGAATGATTCTTGAACCCTGTCAAGAAAAGGCTCCATGCTGTTTTCATCACAATGCCCCATGCCATTTTCCTCACAATAATCCATGCCATTGTCATCAAAATACTCCACAAGCTTGTCATCCAAATGCTCCATGACCCGTGTCATCACAATTCTCCATGCACTTGCCAGCACAATGCTCCATGACCCTTGTCATCACAGTGCTCCAAGCCATTGTCATCACAATGCTCCATTACCTTTGTCATCAGAATCCTCCATGACACTTGGCATCACAATGCTCCTTGACATTGTCATCACAATGGGCCATTACATATGTCATCACAATGCTCCCTGACACCAGTCTTCACAATACTGCATTACCTGGTGTTCACAATGCACCATGACCTTGTCATCACAATGCGCCATTCCAACTGTCATTGCAATAATCCACGAAACTTATTGGACCAAAGTTCCATGCCCTTTTCATCACAATGCTCCATGCCCTTGTTATCACAATGCTCCGTTACTCCAGTCATCACAATGGTCCATGCCCTCGTCATCAACAGTCTCTCTGACATTTTTAACCTCAATGCTCCATGAAATTTTCATCACAATGCTCTTTGACCCTTGTCATCACAATATTTTATGCCTTTCTCATCGCAATGCTCCATAACCGTTGTCATCCCAATGCTCCATGTGCTTGTCAGCACAATGCTCCACAATCTTGTAATCACATTGCTCCATTAACATTGTCATCACAATGCTGCATGACAGTTCTCATCACAATGTTACACGCTTCTGTCATCACAATTCTCCATGCACATGTCATTGCAATGCCCCATGACCCCTGTCATAGCAAGCTCCATGCCTCTGTCATCACAATGCTTCACGAACTTTTCATCAAAATTCTCAATGGCAGTTGTCATCACAATGCTCCATGACCCTTGTCATCACAATGCTCCAAGCCCTTGTCATCACAATGCTCCAATAACTTTGTCATCAAAATCCTCCAAAACACTTGGCATCACAATGCTCCATGCCATTGTCATCACAATGGAACATGAAATATGTCATCACAATGCTCCCTGACACCTGACTTCACAAAACACCATGACCTTGTCATCACAATGTGCCATGCCCACTGTCAACACATTTATCCATGAAACTTGTCAGACCAATGCTCCATGCCCCTGTCATCACAATGCTCCATGCACTTGTCATCACAGTGCTCCATGACCCCAGTTCTCACAATGCTCCGTGACTCCAATCATCACAAGGCTTCATGACCTGTGTCATCACAATGATCCATGCCCTCCTCATCACAAGGCTCTGTGAACTTTGTCCCCCAATGCTCCATGAACTTTTAATCACAATGCTCCGTGACACTTGTTATCACAATGCTCCGTGAGTCCAGTCATCACAATGCTTCATGACCTTTGTCATCACAATGGTCCATGCCCTCTTCATCAACAGTCTCTGTGACCATTTTAACCTCAATGCTCCATGAAATTTTCATCACAATTCTCTTTGACTCTTGTCATCACAATACTCTCTGCTTTTCTCAGCACAATGCTCCATGACTGTTGTCATCACAATGCTCCATGTGCTTGTCAGCACAATGCTGCATGACACGTCATCGCAATGCACCATGCGCTTGTCATCACTGTACTCCACAATCCTGTCATCACAATGCTCCATTAACATTCTCATCACAATGCTCCATGCACTTCTCATCAATATGCTCTCTCACCACTGATATCACAATGTTACATTACTATTCATTACAATACTCCCTCACCCCTGGCATCACAGTGTTCCATGACTCCTGTCATCACCATGCTACATGCACTTATCATCACAATGTTCGATGAACTATGACATCACAATGTTCCATAACCCCTGTCATAAAAATGCTCCATGAAATTTTCATCACAATGCTCCGTGACACTTGTTACCACAATGCTCCATCCCTTTGTCAACTCAATGCTCCATGACCCTTGTCATCACAATATTCCATGACCTTTGTCATCACAATTCTCAATACACTTGTCATCACAATGCTCCCTGACTCTTGTCATCAGAATGCTCCTGGAACCCTGGCACGAAAAGTCTCCATGCCATTTTCATCACAATGCCCCATGCCATTTTCATCACAATAATCCATGCCTTTGTCATCAAAATACTCCACAAGCTTGTCATCCAAATGCTCCATGACCCGTGTCTTCACAATTCTCCGTGCACTTGCCAGCACCATGCTCCCTGACCCTTGTCATCTCAGTGCTCCAAGCCATTGTCATCACAGTGCTCCATTACATTTGTCATCAGAATCCTCCATGACACTTGGCATCACAATGCTCCATGCCATTGTCATCACAATGGGCCATTACATATGTCATCACAATGCTCCCTGACACCTGTATTTACAATACTGCATGACCTTGTCATCTCAATGTGCCATGCCCACTGTCAACACAATTATCCATGAAACATGTCAGACCAATGCTCCATGCCCCTGTCATCACAATGCTCCATGCGCTTGTCATCACAATGCTCCATCATCCCATTTCTCACAATGCTCCGTGACTCCAGTCATCACAAGGCTTCATGACCAGTGTCATCACAATGATCCGTGCCCTCATCATCACAAGGCTCTGTGAAATTTGTCACCACAATGCTCCATGAACTTTTCATGACAATGCTCCGTGACACTTGTTACCACAATGCTCCATCCCTTTGTCAACTCAATGCTCCATGACCCTTGTCATCACAATGTTCCATGACCTTTGTCATCACAATTCTCAATACACTTGTCATCACAATGCTCCCTGACTCTTGTCGTCAGAATGCTCCTTGAACCCTGTCACGAAAAGGCTCCATGCCGTTTTCATCACAATGCCCCATGCCATTTTCATCACAATACTCCATGCCTTTGTCATCAAAATACTCCACAAGCTTGTCATCAGAATGCTCCATGACCCGTGTCTTCACATTTCTCCATGCACTTGCCAGCACAATGCTCCCTAACACTTGTCATCACAATGCTCCATGTCATTGTCATCACAATGGGCCATTACATATGTCATCACAATGCTCCCTTACACCAGTCTTCACAATACTGGATGACCTGGTCTTCACAATGCTCCATGCCCTTGTCATCACAATGCGCCATTCCAACTCTCACTGCAATAATCCATGAAACTTATTAGACCAATGTTCCATGCCCTTGTCATCACAGAGCTCCATGCCCTTGTTATCACAATGCTCCGTGACTCCAGTCATCACAATGCTTCATGACATTTGTCATCACAATGGTCCATGACCTCGTCATCATCAGTCTCTGTGACATTTTTAACCTCAATGCTCCATGAAATTTTCATCACAATTCTCTTTGACCCTTGTCATCACAATACTCTCTGCCTTTCTCATCACAATGCTCCATGACCGTTGTCATCACAATGCTCCATGCGCTTCTCAGCACAATGTTCCATGACACGTCCTCAAAATGCACCATGCACTTGTCATCAGAGTGTTCCACAATCTTGTCATCAAAATGCTCCATTAACATTGTCATCACAATTCTCCATGCACTTCTCATCAATATGCTCTCTCACCACTGATATCACTATGTTACATCACTATTCATTACAATACTCCCTCACCCCTGTCATCAGAGTGTTCCATGACTCCTGTCATCACCATGCTACATGCACTTATCATCACAATGTTCGATGACCTATGACATCACAATGTTCCAAAACCCCTGTCATCAAAATGCTCCATGAACGTTTTCATCAAAATGCTCCATGTTCCCTGATATCACAGTGCTCCATACCCCTTGTCATTACAGTGCTCCATGACACTCGTCATCACAATTATCCATGGTCTTCTCATCGCAATGCTCCACGGTCTTGCCGTCTCAATAAACCATGCTCTGGTCATCACACTGCTCCATGTCCTTTGTCATCACAATTCTTCACGTCCTTTTCATCACAATGCTCCATGACAGTTCTCATCACAATGTTACATGGTTTTGTCATCACAATTCTCCATGCACATGTCATCGCAATGCCCCATGACCCCTGTCATAGCAAGCTCCATGCCTTTGTCATTACAATGCTTCACAACCTTTTCATCAAAATTCTCAATGGCCGTTGTCATCACAATGTTCCATGACCCTTGTCATCACAATGCTCCAAGCCCTTGTCATCACAATGCTCCATTACTTTTGTCATCACAATCCTCCAGAACACTTGACATCACAATGCTCCATGCCATTGTCATCACAATGGAACATGAAATATGTCATCACAATGCTCCCCGACACCTGTCTTCACAATACTGCATGACCTTGTCATCACAATGTGCCATGCCCACTGTCAACACAATTATCCATGAAAATTGTCACACCAATGCTCCATGCCCCTGTCATCACAATGCTCCATGCCCTTGTCATCACAATGCTCCATGACCGCAGTTCTCACAGTGCTCCGTGACTCCAGTCATCACAAGTCTTCATGACCTGTGTCATCACAATGATCCATGCCCTCATCATTACAAGGCTCTGTGAACTTTGTCACCACAATGCTCCATGAACTTTTCATCACAATGCTCCGTGACACTTGTTACCACAATGCTCCATCCCTTTGTCAACTCAGTGCTCCATGACCCTTGCCATCACAATGTTCCATGACCTTTGTCATCACAATTCTCAATACACTTGTCATCACAATGCTCCCTGTCTCTTGTGGTCAGAATGCTCCTTGAACCCTGTCACGAAAAGCCTCCATGCCGTTTTCATCACAATGCCCCATGCCATTTTCATCACAATACTCCATGCCTTTGTCATCAAAATACTCCACAAGCTTGTCATCCAAATGGTCCATGACCCGTGTCTTCACAATTCTCCATGCACTTGCCAGCACAATGCTCCCAGACCCTTGTCATCACAATGCTCCAAGCCATTGTCATCACAATGCTCCTTTAACTTTGTCATCAGATTCCTCCATGACACTAGGCATCACAATGTTCCATGCCATTGTCATCACAATGGGCCATTACATATATCATCACAATGCTCCCTGACACCAGTCTTCACAATACTGCATGACCTGGTCCTCACCATGCTCCATGCCCTTGTCATCACAATGCGCCATTCCAACTGTCATTGCAATAATCCATGAAATGTATTAGAACAATTTTCCATGCCCTTGTCATCACAATGCGCCATGCCCTTGTCATCACAATGCTAGAAGCCACTATCATCACAATGCTCCATTAACTTTGTCATCAGCTTCCTCCATAACACTTGGCATCACAATGCTCCATGCCATTGTCATCACAATGGGCCATTACATATGTCATCACAATGCTCCCTGACACCAGTCTTCACAATACTGCGTGAACTCGTCTTCACAATGTTCCATGCCCTTGTTATCACAATACTCCATGACCCATGTCATCACAATGCTCCGTGAGTCCAGTCATCACAGTGCTTCATGACCTTTGTCATCACAATGGTCCATGACCTCGTCAGCAACAGTCTCTGTGACATTTTTAACCTCAGTGCTCAATGAAATTTTCATCACAATGCACTTTGACCCTTGTCATCACAATACTCTATGCCTTTCTCAGCACAATGCTCCATGACCGTTGTCATCACAGTGCTCCATGCGCTTGTGAGCACAATGCTCCATGACCCCTGTCTTAGCAAGCTCCGTGCCTCTGTCATCACAATGCTCCACGACCATTTTATGAAAATTCTCAATGGCCGTTGTCATCAAAATGCTCCATGACCCTTGTCATCACAATGTTCCATGCACTTGTCAGCGCAGTGCTCCACGACCCATGTCATCACAATGCTCCATAAACATTGTCTTCACAATGCTCCTTGCACGTCTTATCAAAATGATCTCTCACCACTGATATCATAATGTTCCCTCACTAGTCATCACAATACACCCACTCCAATGTCATCACAATAGTCCATAACCCCTGTCATGAAAATGTTCCATGACCCCTGACATCACAATGTTCCATAAACCCTGTCATCAAAATGTTCCATGACCCTTTTCATCAAATTGCTCCATGACCCTGTCATCACAATGCTCCCTGCCTTTCTCGTCACAATGCACCACGCCCTTGTCATCAAAATGCTCCATGACTTTGTCATCACAAAGATCCATGACCCTTGTCAGCAGAATGCTCCATGTCATTGTCATCACAATGCTCCATGATCGCTCTCATCACATTGATCCATGCCCTTGTCATCACAAAGCTCCATGACGCATGTCATCAGAATGCTTCATGGCCTTCTCATCACAATGCTCCATGCACTTGCCATCACAATGCTCCATTACACCTGTCATCACAATGCTCCATGACCCCTGTAATCACAATGCTCCATGCCCCTATTCATCTCAATGCTCCATGAACCCTGTCATCACAATGCACCATGCCCTCCATCATAATGCTTTATGCAATTGTCATCACAATGAAATCATAATGCTCCATGACCTCTCTCATCACAATGCTCAAAAACCTTGTGATCAAAATGTTCCATAACATTTGTCATCACAACGCTCCATTATGCCTGCCATCACAATAATCCATGCCCTTTTCATCACAATGCTCCATGACTTATGTAATCACAATTCTCAATACACTTGTCATCACAATGTTCCCTGACTCTTCTCGTCAGAATGCTCCTTGAACCCTGGCACAAAAAGGCTCCATGACTTTATCATCACAATGTCCCATGCCATTTTCATCACAATGCTCCATGCCATTGTCATCAAAATACTCCACAAGCTTGTCATCCAAATGCTGCATGACCCATGTCATCACAATTCTCCATGCACTTGCCAGCACAATGCTCCCTGACCCTTTTCATCACAATGCTCCAAGCCATTGTCATCACAATGCTCCATTACCTTTGTCATCAGAATCCTCCATGACACTTGGCATCACAATGCTCCATGCCATTGTCATCACAATGGGCCATTACATATGTCATCACAATGCTCCCTGACACCAGTCTTCACAATACTGCATGACCTGGTCTTCACAATGTTCCATGTCCTTGTCATCACAATGCGCCATTCCAACTGTCATTGCAATAATCCATTAAACTTATTAGACCAATGTTCAATGCCCTTCTTATCACAATGCTCCGTGACTCCAGTCATCACAATGCTTCATGACCTTTGTCATCACAATGGTCCATGCCCTCGTCATCAACAGTCTCTGTGACCTTTTTAACCTCAATGCTCCATGAAATTTTCATCACAATGCTCTTTGACACTTGTCATCACAATACTCTATGCCTTTATCAGCACAATGCTCCATGACTGTTGTCATCACAATGCTCCATGCCTTTGTCAGCACAATGCTCCATGACACGTCATCACAATGCACCATGCGCTTGTCATCACAGTGCTCCACAATCTTGTCATCACAATGCTCCATTAACCTTGTCATCACAATGCTCCATGCACTTCTCATCAATATGCTCTCTCACCACTGATATCACATTGTTACATCACTATTCATTACAATACTCCCTCACCCCTGTCATCACAATGTTCCATGACTCCTGTCATCACAATGCTACATGCACTTATCATCACAATGTTCGATGACCTATGACATCACAATATTCCATAACCCCTGTCATCAAAATGCTCCATGACCCTTTTCATCAAAATGCTCCATGTCCCCGGACATCACAATGCTCCATAGCCCTTGTCATTACAGTGCTCCATGACGCTCGTCATCACAATTATCCATGGTCTTCTCATCACAATTCTCCACGGTCTTGCCATCACAATGCTCCATGCCCTGGTCATCACAATGCTCCATGTCCCTTGTCATCACAATTCTCCATGTCCTTGTCATCACAATGCTCCATGACAGTTCTCATCACAATGTTACATGGTTTTCTCATCACAATTCTCCATGCACATGTCATCGCAATGCCCCATGACCACTGTCATAACAAGCTCCATGCCTTTGTCATCACAATGCTTCACGACATGTTCATCAAAATTCTCAATGGCCGTTGTCATCACAATGCACCATGCGCTTGTCATCACAGTGCTCCACAATCTTGTCATCACAATGCTCCATGAACTTCTCATCATTATGCTCTCTTACAACTGATATCACAATGACCCATCACTATTCATCACAATAATCCTTCATCCCTGTAATCACAATGTTCCATGACTCCTGTCATCACAGTGCTACATGCACTTATCATCACAATGTTCGATGACCAATGACATCACAATGTTCCATAAGCCATGTCATCAAAATGCTCCATGACCCTTTTCATCAAAATGCTCCATGTCCCCTGACATCACAATGCTCCATAACCCTTGTCATTACAGTGCTCCATGACACTCTTCATCACAATTATCCATGGCCTTCTCATCACAATGCTCCTCGGTATTGCCATCACAATGCTCCATGCCCTGGTCATCACAATTCTCCAAGTTCTTGGCATCACTATGTTCCATGACACTTCTCATCACAGTGTTACATGCTTTGTCAGCACAATACTACACAAACTTGTCATCAGAATGCTCCATGACCCATGTCATCACAATTATCCATGCCCCTGTCATCAGAAAGTTCCATGCCCTTGTCATCACGAAGTTCCATGACCCCTGTCATCACAATACTCCATGAACATTTTCAGCCCAATGCTACATGACTTTCTCATCGCAATGCTCCATGACCAATATCATCACAATGCTCCATGACCACTGTCATCACAACACTCCATGACACCTGACAACACAATGATCCGGGACTCTTGTCATCACAATGCCCCATTACCTAGTCATCACAATGCTCCATGACCCCTGTCATCACAATACTCCATGAATATATTCAGCCCAAACTCCATGACCCTTGTCATCAAAATAATCGGTGCCCTAGTCATCCCAATGCTCCATGACCTCTGTATTCACAATGCTCTGTGACACTTGTAATCACAGTGGTCCATGACACCTGTCATCACAATGCTCCATGCCTTTGTCTGCAAAATGTTACATGACATTGTCATTACAATGCTCTATGGGCTTGTCATCACAATACTCCATTACCATTGTCATTAGAATCCTCCATGAACCTTGGGATCACATTGCTTCATGCCCTTGTCATCACAATGCTCCATGCTCCTTGAAATCAAAATGATCCATGACTTCTGTCATCGCAATGCTCCAAACCCTTGTGATTACAATGTTCCATAACACTTGTTATCACAACGCTACATGATGCCTGTCATCACAATACTCAATACCCTTTTCATCACAATGTTCCATGACCTTTGTCATCACAATTCTCAATACACTTGTCATCACAATGCTCCCTGACTCTTGTCGTCAGAATGATTCTTGAACCCTGTCAAGAAAAGGCTCCATGCTGTTTTCATCACAATGCCCCATGCCATTTTCCTCACAATAATCCATGCCATTGTCATCAAAATACTCCACAAGCTTGTCATCCAAATGCTCCATGACCCGTGTCATCACAATTCTCCATGCACTTGCCAGCACAATGCTCCCTGACCCTTGTCATCACAGTGCTCCAAGCCATTGTCATCACAATGCTCCATTACCTTTGTCATCAGAATCCTCCATGACACTTGGCATCACAATGCTCCTTGACATTGTCATCACAATGGGCCATTACATATGTCATCACAATGCTCCCTGACACCAGTCTTCACAATACTGCATTACCTGGTGTTCACAATGCACCATGACCTTGTCATCACAATGCGCCATTCCAACTGTCATTGCAATAATCCACGAAACTTATTGGACCAAAGTTCCATGCCCTTTTCATCACAATGCTCCATGCCCTTGTTATCACAATGCTCCGTGACTCCAGTCATCACAATGGTCCATGCCCTCGTCATCAACAGTCTCTCTGACATTTTTAACCTCAATGCTCCATGAAATTTTCATCACAATGCTCTTTGACCCTTGTCATCACAATATTTTATGCCTTTCTCATCGCAATGCTCCATAACCGTTGTCATCCCAATGCTCCATGTGCTTGTCAGCACAATGCTCCACAATCTTGTAATCACATTGCTCCATTAACATTGTCATCACAATGCTGCATGACAGTTCTCATCACAATGTTACACGCTTCTGTCATCACAATTCTCCATGCACATGTCATTGCAATGCCCCATGACCCCTGTCATAGCAAGCTCCATGCCTCTGTCATCACAATGCTTCACGAACTTTTCATCAAAATTCTCAATGGCAGTTGTCATCAAAATGCTCCATGACCCTTGTCATCACAATGCTCCAAGCCCTTGTCATCACAATGCTCCAATAACTTTGTCATCAAAATCCTCCAAAACACTTGGCATCACAATGCTCCATGCCATTGTCATCACAATGGAACATGAAATATGTCATCACAATGCTCCCTGACACCTGACTTCACAAAACACCATGACCTTGTCATCACAATGTGCCATGCCCACTGTCAACACATTTATCCATGAAACTTGTCAGACCAATGCTCCATGCCCCTGTCATCACAATGCTCCATGCACTTGTCATCACAGTGCTCCATGACCCCAGTTCTCACAATGCTCCGTGACTCCAATCATCACAAGGCTTCATGACCTGTGTCATTCACAATGATCCATGCCCTCCTCATCACAAGGCTCTGTGAACTTTGTCCCCACAATGCTCCATGAACTTTTAATCACAATGCTCCGTGACACTTGTTATCACAATGCTCCGTGAGTCCAGTCATCACAATGCTTCATGACCTTTGTCATCACAATGGTCCATGCCCTCTTCATCAACAGTCTCTGTGACCATTTTAACCTCAATGCTCCATGAAATTTTCATCACAATTCTCTTTGACTCTTGTCATCACAATACTCTCTGCTTTTCTCAGCACAATGCTCCATGACTGTTGTCATCACAATGCTCCATGTGCTTGTCAGCACAATGCTGCATGACACGTCATCGCAATGCACCATGCGCTTGTCATCACTGTACTCCACAATCCTGTCATCACAATGCTCCATTAACATTCTCATCACAATGCTCCATGCACTTCTCATCAATATGCTCTCTCACCACTGATATCACAATGTTACATTACTATTCATTACAATACTCCCTCACCCCTGTCATCACAGTGTTCCATGACTCCTGTCATCACCATGCTACATGCACTTATCATCACAATGTTCGATGAACTATGACATCACAATGTTCCATAACCCCTGTCATAAAAATGCTCCATGAAATTTTCATCACAATGCTCCGTGACACTTGTTACCACAATGCTCCATCCCTTTGTCAACTCAATGCTCCATGACCCTTGTCATCACAATATTCCATGACCTTTGTCATCACAATTCTCAATACACTTGTCATCACAATGCTCCCTGACTCTTGTCATCAGAATGCTCCTGGAACCCTGGCACGAAAAGTCTCCATGCCATTTTCATCACAATGCCCCATGCCATTTTCATCACAATAATCCATGCCTTTGTCATCAAAATACTCCACAAGCTTGTCATCCAAATGCTCCATGACCCGTGTCATCACAATTCTCCATGCACTTGCCAGCACAATGCTCCATGACCCTTGTCATCACAGTGCTCCAAGCCATTGTCATCACAATGCTCCATTACCTTTGTCATCAGAATCCTCCATGACACTTGGCATCACAATGCTCCTTGACATTGTCATCACAATGGGCCATTACATATGTCATCACAATGCTCCCTGACACCAGTCTTCACAATACTGCATTACCTGGTGTTCACAATGCACCATGACCTTGTCATCACAATGCGCCATTCCAACTGTCATTGCAATAATCCACGAAACTTATTGGACCAAAGTTCCATGCCCTTTTCATCACAATGCTCCATGCCCTTGTTATCACAATGCTCCGTGACTCCAGTCATCACAATGGTCCATGCCCTCGTCATCAACAGTCTCTCTGACATTTTTAACCTCAATGCTCCATGAAATTTTCATCACAATGCTCTTTGACCCTTGTCATCACAATATTTTATGCCTTTCTCATCGCAATGCTCCATAACCGTTGTCATCCCAATGCTCCATGTGCTTGTCAGCACAATGCTCCACAATCTTGTAATCACATTGCTCCATTAACATTGTCATCACAATGCTGCATGACAGTTCTCATCACAATGTTACACGCTTCTGTCATCACAATTCTCCATGCACATGTCATTGCAATGCCCCATGACACTTGGCATCACAATGCTCCATGCCATTGTCATCACAGTGGGCCATTACATATGTCATCACAATGCTCCCTGACACCTGTATTTACAATACTGCATGACCTTGTCATCTCAATGTGCCATGCCCACTGTCAACACAATTATCCATGAAACATGTCAGACCAATGCTCCATGCCCCTGTCATCACAATGCTCCATGCGCTTGTCATCACAATGCTCCATCATCCCATTTCTCACAATGCTCCGTGACTCCAGTCATCACAAGGCTTCATGACCAGTGTCATCACAATGATCCATGCCCTCATCATCACAAGGCTCTGTGAAATTTGTCACCACAATGCTCCATGAACTTTTCATGACAATGCTCCGTGACACTTGTTACCACAATGCTCCATCCCTTTGTCAACTCAATGCTCCATGACCCTTGTCATCACAATGTTCCATGACCTTTGTCATCACAATTCTCAATACACTTGTCATCACAATGCTCCCTGACTCTTGTCGTCAGAATGCTCCTTGAACCCTGTCACGAAAAGGCTCCATGCCGTTTTCATCACAATGCCCCATGCCATTTTCATCACAATACTCCATGCCTTTGTCATCAAAATACTCCACAAGCTTGTCATCAGAATGCTCCATGACCCGTGTCTTCACATTTCTCCATGCACTTGCCAGCACAATGCTCCCTAACACTTGTCATCACAATGCTCCATGTCATTGTCATCACAATGGGCCATTACATATGTCATCACAATGCTCCCTTACACCAGTCTTCACAATACTGGATGACCTGGTCTTCACAATGCTCCATGCCCTTGTCATCACAATGCGCCATTCCAACTCTCACTGCAATAATCCATGAAACTTATTAGACCAATGTTCCATGCCCTTGTCATCACAGAGCTCCATGCCCTTGTTATCACAATGCTCCGTGACTCCAGTCATCACAATGCTTCATGACATTTGTCATCACAATGGTCCATGACCTCGTCATCATCAGTCTCTGTGACATTTTTAACCTCAATGCTCCATGAAATTTTCATCACAATTCTCTTTGACCCTTGTCATCACAATACTCTCTGCCTTTCTCATCACAATGCTCCATGACCGTTGTCATCACAATGCTCCATGCGCTTCTCAGCACAATGTTCCATGACACGTCCTCAAAATGCACCATGCACTTGTCATCAGAGTGTTCCACAATCTTGTCATCAAAATGCTCCATTAACATTGTCATCACAATTCTCCATGCACTTCTCATCAATATGCTCTCTCACCACTGATATCACTATGTTACATCACTATTCATTACAATACTCCCTCACCCCTGTCATCAGAGTGTTCCATGACTCCTGTCATCACCATGCTACATGCACTTATCATCACAATGTTCGATGACCTATGACATCACAATGTTCCAAAACCCCTGTCATCAAAATGCTCCATGAATGTTTTCATCAAAATGCTCCATGTTCCCTGATATCACAGTGCTCCATACCCCTTGTCATTACAGTGCTCCATGACACTCGTCATCACAATTATCCATGGTCTTCTCATCGCAATGCTCCACGGTCTTGCCATCTCAATAAACCATGCTCTGGTCATCACACTGCTCCATGTCCTTTGTCATCACAATTCTTCACGTCCTTTTCATCACAATGTTCCATGACAGTTCTCATCACAATGTTACATGGTTTTGTCATCACAATTCTCCATGCACATGTCATCGCAATGCCCCATGACCCCTGTCATAGCAAGCTCCATGCCTTTGTCATTACAATGCTTCACAACCTTTTCATCAAAATTCTCAATGGCCGTTGTCATCACAATGTTCCATGCCCCTTGTCATCACAATGCTCCAAGCCCTTGTCATCACAATGCTCCATTACTTTTGTCATCACAATCCTCCAGAACACTTGACATCACAATGCTCCATGCCATTGTCATCACAATGGAACATGAAATATGTCATCACAATGCTCCCCGACACCTGTCTTCACAATACTGCATGACCTTGTCATCACAATGTGCCATGCCCACTGTCAACACAATTATCCATGAAAATTGTCACACCAATGCTCCATGCCCCTGTCATCACAATGCTCCATGCCCTTGTCATCACAATGCTCCATGACCGCAGTTCTCACAGTGCTCCGTGACTCCAGTCATCACAAGTCTTCATGACCTGTGTCATCACAATGATCCATGCCCTCATCATTACAAGGCTCTGTGAACTTTGTCACCACAATGCTCCATGAACTTTTCATCACAATGCTCCGTGACACTTGTTACCACAATGCTCCATCCCTTTGTCAACTCAGTGCTCCATGACCCTTGCCATCACAATGTTCCATGACCTTTGTCATCACAATTCTCAATACACTTGTCATCACAATGCTCCCTGTCTCTTGTGGTCAGAATGCTCCTTGAACCCTGTCACGAAAAGCCTCCATGCCGTTTTCATCACAATGCCCCATGCCATTTTCATCACAATACTCCATGCCTTTGTCATCAAAATACTCCACAAGCTTGTCATCCAAATGGTCCATGACCCGTGTCTTCACAATTCTCCATGCACTTGCCAGCACAATGCTCCCAGACCCTTGTCATCACAATGCTCCAAGCCATTGTCATCACAATGCTCCTTTAACTTTGTCATCAGATTCCTCCATGACACTAGGCATCACAATGTTCCATGCCATTGTCATCACAATGGGCCATTACATATATCATCACAATGCTCCCTGACACCAGTCTTCACAATACTGCATGACCTGGTCCTCATCATGCTCCATGCCCTTGTCATCACAATGCGCCATTCCAACTGTCATTGCAATAATCCATGAAATGTATTAGAACAATTTTCCATGCCCTTGTCATCACAATGCGCCATGCCCTTGTCATCACAATGCTAGAAGCCACTATCATCACAATGCTCCATTAACTTTGTCATCAGCTTCCTCCATAACACTTGGCATCACAATGCTCCATGCCATTGTCATCACAATGGGCCATTACATATGTCATCACAATGCTCCCTGACACCAGTCTTCACAATACTGCATGAACTCGTCTTCACAATGTTCCATGCCCTTGTTATCACAATACTCCATGACCCATGTCATCACAATGCTCCGTGAGTCCAGTCATCACAGTGCTTCATGACCTTTGTCATCACAATGGTCCATGACCTCGTCAGCAACAGTCTCTGTGACATTTTTAACCTCAGTGCTCAATGAAATTTTCATCACAATGCACTTTGACCCTTGTCATCACAATACTCTATGCCTTTCTCAGCACAATGCTCCATGACCGTTGTCATCACAGTGCTCCATGCGCTTGTGAGCACAATGCTCCATGACCCCTGTCTTAGCAAGCTCCGTGCCTCTGTCATCACAATGCTCCACGACCATTTTATGAAAATTCTCAATGGCCGTTGTCATCAAAATGCTCCATGACCCTTGTCATCACAATGTTCCATGCACTTGTCAGCGCAGTGCTCCACGACCCATGTCATCACAATGCTCCATAAACATTGTCTTCACAATGCTCCTTGCACGTCTTATCAAAATGATCTCTCACCACTGATATCATAATGTTCCCTCACTAGTCATCACAATACACCCACTCCAATGTCATCACAATAGTCCATAACCCCTGTCATGAAAATGTTCCATGACCCCTGACATCACAATGTTCCATAAACCCTGTCATCAAAATGTTCCATGACCCTTTTCATCAAATTGCTCCATGACCCTGTCATCACAATGCTCCCTGCCTTTCTCGTCACAATGCACCACGCCCTTGTCATCAAAATGCTCCATGACTTTGTCATCACAAAGATCCATGACCCTTGTCAGCAGAATGCTCCATGTCATTGTCATCACAATGCTCCATGATCGCTCTCATCACATTGATCCATGCCCTTGTCATCACAAAGCTCCATGACGCATGTCATCAGAATGCTTCATGGCCTTCTCATCACAATGCTCCATGCACTTGCCATCACAATGCTCCATTACACCTGTCATCACAATGCTCCATGACCCCTGTAATCACAATGCTCCATGCCCCTATTCATCTCAATGCTCCATGAACCCTGTCATCACAATGCACCATGCCCTCCATCATAATGCTTTATGCAATTGTCATCACAATGAAATCATAATGCTCCATGACCTCTCTCATCACAATGCTCAAAAACCTTGTGATCAAAATGTTCCATAACATTTGTCATCACAACGCTCCATTATGCCTGCCATCACAATAATCCATGCCCTTTTCATCACAATGCTCCATGACTTATGTAATCACAATTCTCAATACACTTGTCATCACAATGTTCCCTGACTCTTCTCGTCAGAATGCTCCTTGAACCCTGGCACAAAAAGGCTCCATGACTTTATCATCACAATGTCCCATGCCATTTTCATCACAATGCTCCATGCCATTGTCATCAAAATACTCCACAAGCTTGTCATCCAAATGCTGCATGACCCATGTCATCACAATTCTCCATGCACTTGCCAGCACAATGCTCCCTGACCCTTTTCATCACAATGCTCCAAGCCATTGTCATCACAATGCTCCATTACCTTTGTCATCAGAATCCTCCATGACACTTGGCATCACAATGCTCCATGCCATTGTCATCACAATGGGCCATTACATATGTCATCACAATGCTCCCTGACACCAGTCTTCACAATACTGCATGACCTGGTCTTCACAATGTTCCATGTCCTTGTCATCACAATGCGCCATTCCAACTGTCATTGCAATAATCCATTAAACTTATTAGACCAATGTTCAATGCCCTTCTTATCACAATGCTCCGTGACTCCAGTCATCACAATGCTTCATGACCTTTGTCATCACAATGGTCCATGCCCTCGTCATCAACAGTCTCTGTGACCTTTTTAACCTCAATGCTCCATGAAATTTTCATCACAATGCTCTTTGACACTTGTCATCACAATACTCTATGCCTTTATCAGCACAATGCTCCATGACTGTTGTCATCACAATGCTCCATGCCTTTGTCAGCACAATGCTCCATGACACGTCATCACAATGCACCATGCGCTTGTCATCACAGTGCTCCACAATCTTGTCATCACAATTCTCCATTAACCTTGTCATCACAATGCTCCATGCACTTCTCATCAATATGCTCTCTCACCACTGATATCACATTGTTACATCACTATTCATTACAATACTCCCTCACCCCTGTCATCACAATGTTCCATGACTCCTGTCATCACAATGCTACATGCACTTATCATCACAATGTTCGATGACCTATGACATCACAATATTCCATAACCCCTGTCATCAAAATGCTCCATGACCCTTTTCATCAAAATGCTCCATGTCCCCGGACATCACAATGCTCCATAGCCCTTGTCATTACAGTGCTCCATGACGCTCGTCATCACAATTATCCATGGTCTTCTCATCACAATTCTCCACGGTCTTGCCATCACAATGCTCCATGCCCTGGTCATCACAATGCTCCATGTCCCTTGTCATCACAATTCTCCATGTCCTTGTCATCACAATGCTCCATGACAGTTCTCATCACAATGTTACATGGTTTTCTCATCACAATTCTCCATGCACATGTCATCGCAATGCCCCATGACCACTGTCATAACAAGCTCCATGCCTTTGTCATCACAATGCTTCACGACATGTTCATCAAAATTCTCAATGGCCGTTGTCATCACAATGCACCATGCGCTTGTCATCACAGTGCTCCACAATCTTGTCATCACAATGCTCCATGAACTTCTCATCATTATGCTCTCTTACAACTGATATCACAATGACCCATCACTATTCATCACAATAATCCTTCATCCCTGTAATCACAATGTTCCATGACTCCTGTCATCACAGTGCTACATGCACTTATCATCACAATGTTCGATGACCAATGACATCACAATGTTCCATAAGCCATGTCATCAAAATGCTCCATGACCCTTTTCATCAAAATGCTCCATGTCCCCTGACATCACAATGCTCCATAACCCTTGTCATTACAGTGCTCCATGACACTCTTCATCACAATTATCCATGGCCTTCTCATCACAATGCTCCTCGGTCTTGCCATCACAATGCTCCATGCCCTGGTCATCACAATTCTCCAAGTTCTTGGCATCACTATGTTCCATGACACTTCTCATCACAGTGTTACATGCTTTGTCAGCACAATACTACACAAACTTGTCATCAGAATGCTCCATGACCCATGTCATCACAATTATCCATGCCCCTGTCATCAGAAAGTTCCATGCCCTTGTCATCACGAAGTTCCATGACCCCTGTCATCACAATACTCCATGAACATTTTCAGCCCAATGCTACATGACTTTCTCATCGCAATGCTCCATGACCAATATCATCACAATGCTCCATGACCACTGTCATCACAACACTCCATGACACCTGACAACACAATGATCCGGGACTCTTGTCATCACAATGCCCCATTACCTAGTCATCACAATGCTCCATGACCCCTGTCATCACAATACTCCATGAATATATTCAGCCCAAACTCCATGACCCTTGTCATCAAAATAATCGGTGCCCTAGTCATCCCAATGCTCCATGACCTCTGTATTCACAATGCTCTGTGACACTTGTAATCACAGTGGTCCATGACACCTGTCATCACAATGCTCCATGCCTTTGTCTGCAAAATGTTACATGACATTGTCATTACAATGCTCTATGGGCTTGTCATCACAATACTCCATTACCATTGTCATTAGAATCTTCCATGAACCTTGGGATCACATTGCTTCATGCCCTTGTCATCACAATGCTCCATGCTCCTTGAAATCAAAATGATCCATGACTTCTGTCATCGCAATGCTCCAAACCCTTGTGATTACAATGTTCCATAACACTTGTTATCACAACGCTACATGATGCCTGTCATCACAATACTCAATACCCTTTTCATCACAATGTTCCATGACCTTTGTCATCACAATTCTCAATACACTTGTCATCACAATGCTCCCTGACTCTTGTCGTCAGAATGATTCTTGAACCCTGTCAAGAAAAGGCTCCATGCTGTTTTCATCACAATGCCCCATGCCATTTTCCTCACAATAATCCATGCCATTGTCATCAAAATACTCCACAAGCTTGTCATCCAAATGCTCCATGACCCGTGTCATCACAATTCTCCATGCACTTGCCAGCACAATGCTCCCTGACCCTTGTCATCACAGTGCTCCAAGCCATTGTCATCACAATGCTCCATTACCTTTGTCATCAGAATCCTCCATGACACTTGGCATCACAATGCTCCTTGACATTGTCATCACAATGGGCCATTACATATGTCATCACAATGCTCCCTGACACCAGTCTTCACAATACTGCATTACCTGGTGTTCACAATGCACCATGACCTTGTCATCACAATGCGCCATTCCAACTGTCATTGCAATAATCCACGAAACTTATTGGACCAAAGTTCCATGCCCTTTTCATCACAATGCTCCATGCCCTTGTTATCACAATGCTCCGTGACTCCAGTCATCACAATGGTCCATGCCCTCGTCATCAACAGTCTCTCTGACATTTTTAACCTCAATGCTCCATGAAATTTTCATCACAATGCTCTTTGACCCTTGTCATCACAATATTTTATGCCTTTCTCATCGCAATGCTCCATAACCGTTGTCATCCCAATGCTCCATGTGCTTGTCAGCACAATGCTCCACAATCTTGTAATCACATTGCTCCATTAACATTGTCATCACAATGCTGCATGACAGTTCTCATCACAATGTTACACGCTTCTGTCATCACAATTCTCCATGCACATGTCATTGCAATGCCCCATGACCCCTGTCATAGCAAGCTCCATGCCTCTGTCATCACAATGCTTCACGAACTTTTCATCAAAATTCTCAATGGCAGTTGTCATCAAAATGCTCCATGACCCTTGTCATCACAATGCTCCAAGCCCTTGTCATCACAATGCTCCAATAACTTTGTCATCAAAATCCTCCAAAACACTTGGCATCACAATGCTCCATGCCATTGTCATCACAATGGAACATGAAATATGTCATCACAATGCTCCCTGACACCTGACTTCACAAAACACCATGACCTTGTCATCACAATGTGCCATGCCCACTGTCAACACATTTATCCATGAAACTTGTCAGACCAATGCTCCATGCCCCTGTCATCACAATGCTCCATGCACTTGTCATCACAGTGCTCCATGACCCCAGTTCTCACAATGCTCCGTGACTCCAATCATCACAAGGCTTCATGACCTGTGTCATTCACAATGATCCATGCCCTCCTCATCACAAGGCTCTGTGAACTTTGTCCCCACAATGCTCCATGAACTTTTAATCACAATGCTCCGTGACACTTGTTATCACAATGCTCCGTGAGTCCAGTCATCACAATGCTTCATGACCTTTGTCATCACAATGGTCCATGCCCTCTTCATCAACAGTCTCTGTGACCATTTTAACCTCAATGCTCCATGAAATTTTCATCACAATTCTCTTTGACTCTTGTCATCACAATACTCTCTGCTTTTCTCAGCACAATGCTCCATGACTGTTGTCATCACAATGCTCCATGTGCTTGTCAGCACAATGCTGCATGACACGTCATCGCAATGCACCATGCGCTTGTCATCACTGTACTCCACAATCCTGTCATCACAATGCTCCATTAACATTCTCATCACAATGCTCCATGCACTTCTCATCAATATGCTCTCTCACCACTGATATCACAATGTTACATTACTATTCATTACAATACTCCCTCACCCCTGTCATCACAGTGTTCCATGACTCCTGTCATCACCATGCTACATGCACTTATCATCACAATGTTCGATGAACTATGACATCACAATGTTCCATAACCCCTGTCATAAAAATGCTCCATGAAATTTTCATCACAATGCTCCGTGACACTTGTTACCACAATGCTCCATCCCTTTGTCAACTCAATGCTCCATGACCCTTGTCATCACAATATTCCATGACCTTTGTCATCACAATTCTCAATACACTTGTCATCACAATGCTCCCTGACTCTTGTCATCAGAATGCTCCTGGAACCCTGGCACGAAAAGTCTCCATGCCATTTTCATCACAATGCCCCATGCCATTTTCATCACAATAATCCATGCCTTTGTCATCAAAATACTCCACAAGCTTGTCATCCAAATGCTCCATGACCCGTGTCTTCACAATTCTCCGTGCACTTGCCAGCACCATGCTCCCTGACCCTTGTCATCTCAGTGCTCCAAGCCATTGTCATCACAATGCTCCTTTAACTTTGTCATCAGAATCCTCCATGACACTTGGCATCACAATGCTCCATGCCATTGTCATCACAATGGGCCATTACATATGTCATCACAATGCTCCCTGACACCTGTATTTACAATACTGCATGACCTTGTCATCTCAATGTGCCATGCCCACTGTCAACACAATTATCCATGAAACATGTCAGACCAATGCTCCATGCCCCTGTCATCACAATGCTCCATGCGCTTGTCATCACAATGCTCCATCATCCCATTTCTCACAATGCTCCGTGACTCCAGTCATCACAAGGCTTCATGACCAGTGTCATCACAATGATCCATGCCCTCATCATCACAAGGCTCTGTGAAATTTGTCACCACAATGCTCCATGAACTTTTCATGACAATGCTCCGTGACACTTGTTACCACAATGCTCCATCCCTTTGTCAACTCAATGCTCCATGACCCTTGTCATCACAATGTTCCATGACCTTTGTCATCACAATTCTCAATACACTTGTCATCACAATGCTCCCTGACTCTTGTCGTCAGAATGTTCCTTGAACCCTGTCACGAAAAGGCTCCATGCCGTTTTCATCACAATGCCCCATGCCATTTTCATCACAATACTCCATGCCTTTGTCATCAAAATACTCCACAAGCTTGTCATCCAAATGGTCCATGACCCGTGTCTTCACATTTCTCCATGCACTTGCCAGCACAATGCTCCCTAACACTTGTCATCACAATGCTCCATGTCATTGTCATCACAATGGGCCATTACATATGTCATCACAATGCTCCCTTACACCAGTCTTCACAATACTGGATGACCTGGTCTTCACAATGCTCCATGCCCTTGTCATCACAATGCGCCATTCCAACTCTCACTGCAATAATCCATGAAACTTATTAGACCAATGTTCCATGCCCTTGTCATCACAGAGCTCCATGCCCTTGTTATCACAATGCTCCGTGACTCCAGTCATCACAATGCTTCATGACATTTGTCATCACAATGGTCCATGACCTCGTCATCATCAGTCTCTGTGACATTTTTAACCTCAATGCTCCATGAAATTTTCATCACAATTCTCTTTGACCCTTGTCATCACAATACTCTCTGCCTTTCTCATCACAATGCTCCATGACCGTTGTCATCACAATGCTCCATGCGCTTCTCAGCACAATGTTCCATGACACGTCCTCAAAATGCACCATGCACTTGTCATCAGAGTGTTCCACAATCTTGTCATCAAAATGCTCCATTAACATTGTCATCACAATTCTCCATGCACTTCTCATCAATATGCTCTCTCACCACTGATATCACTATGTTACATCACTATTCATTACAATACTCCCTCACCCCTGTCATCAGAGTGTTCCATGACTCCTGTCATCACCATGCTACATGCACTTATCATCACAATGTTCGATGACCTATGACATCACAATGTTCCAAAACCCCTGTCATCAAAATTCTCCATGAACGTTTTCATCAAAATGCTCCATGTTCCCTGATATCACAGTGCTCCATACCCCTTGTCATTACAGTGCTCCATGACACTCGTCATCACAATTATCCATGGTCTTCTCATCGCAATGCTCCACGGTCTTGCCATCTCAATAAACCATGCTCTGGTCATCACACTGCTCCATGTCCTTTGTCATCATAATTCTTCACGTCCTTTTCATCACAATGCTCCATGACAGTTCTCATCACAATGTTACATGGTTTTGTCATCACAATTCTCCATGCACATGTCATCGCAATGCCCCATGACCCCTGTCATAGCAAGCTCCATGCCTTTGTCATTACAATGCTTCACAACCTTTTCATCAAAATTCTCAATGGCCGTTGTCATCACAATATTCCATGACCCTTGTCATCACAATGCTCCAAGCCCTTGTCATCACAATGCTCCATTACTTTTGTCATCACAATCCTCCAGAACACTTGACATCACAATGCTCCATGCCATTGTCATCACAATGGAACATGAAATATGTCATCACAATGCTCCCCGACACCTGTCTTCACAATACTGCATGACCTTGTCATCACAATGTGCCATGCCCACTGTCAACACAATTATCCATGAAAATTGTCACACCAATGCTCCATGCCCCTGTCATCACAATGCTCCATGCCCTTGTCATCACAATGCTCCATGACCGCAGTTCTCACAGTGCTCCGTGACTCCAGTCATCACAAGTCTTCATGACCTGTGTCATCACAATGATCCATGCCCTCATCATTACAAGGCTCTGTGAACTTTGTCACCACAATGCTCCATGAACTTTTCATCACAATGCTCCGTGACACTTGTTACCACAATGCTCCATCCCTTTGTCAACTCAGTGCTCCATGACCCTTGCCATCACAATGTTCCATGACCTTTGTCATCACAATTCTCAATACACTTGTCATCACAATGCTCCCTGTCTCTTGTGGTCAGAATGCTCCTTGAACCCTGTCACGAAAAGCCTCCATGCCGTTTTCATCACAATGCCCCATGCCATTTTCATCACAATACTCCATGCCTTTGTCATCAAAATACTCCACAAGCTTGTCATCCAAATGGTCCATGACCCGTGTCTTCACAATTCTCCATGCACTTGCCAGCACAATGCTCCCAGACCCTTGTCATCACAATGCTCCAAGCCATTGTCATCACAATGCTCCTTTAACTTTGTCATCAGATTCCTCCATGACACTAGGCATCACAATGTTCCATGCCATTGTCATCACAATGGGCCATTACATATATCATCACAATGCTCCCTGACACCAGTCTTCACAATACTGCATGACCTGGTCCTCACCATGCTCCATGCCCTTGTCATCACAATGCGCCATTCCAACTGTCATTGCAATAATCCATGAAATGTATTAGAACAATTTTCCATGCCCTTGTCATCACAATGCGCCATGCCCTTGTCATCACAATGCTAGAAGCCACTATCATCACAATGCTCCATTAACTTTGTCATCAGCTTCCTCCATAACACTTGGCATCACAATGCTCCATGCCATTGTCATCACAATGGGCCATTACATATGTCATCACAATGCTCCCTGACACCAGTCTTCACAATACTGCATGAACTCGTCTTCACAATGTTCCATGCCCTTGTTATCACAATACTCCATGACCCATGTCATCACAATGCTCCGTGAGTCCAGTCATCACAGTGCTTCATGACCTTTGTCATCACAATGGTCCATGACCTCGTCAGCAACAGTCTCTGTGACATTTTTAACCTCAGTGCTCAATGAAATTTTCATCACAATGCACTTTGACCCTTGTCATCACAATACTCTATGCCTTTCTCAGCACAATGCTCCATGACCGTTGTCATCACAGTGCTCCATGCGCTTGTGAGCACAATGCTCCATGACCCCTGTCTTAGCAAGCTCCGTGCCTCTGTCATCACAATGCTCCACGACCATTTTATGAAAATTCTCAATGGCCGTTGTCATCAAAATGCTCCATGACCCTTGTCATCACAATGTTCCATGCACTTGTCAGCGCAGTGCTCCACGACCCATGTCATCACAATGCTCCATAAACATTGTCTTCACAATGCTCCTTGCACGTCTTATCAAAATGATCTCTCACCACTGATATCATAATGTTCCCTCACTAGTCATCACAATACACCCACTCCAATGTCATCACAATAGTCCATAACCCCTGTCATGAAAATGTTCCATGACCCCTGACATCACAATGTTCCATAAACCCTGTCATCAAAATGTTCCATGACCCTTTTCATCAAATTGCTCCATGACCCTGTCATCACAATGCTCCCTGCCTTTCTCGTCACAATGCACCACGCCCTTGTCATCAAAATGCTCCATGACTTTGTCATCACAAAGATCCATGACCCTTGTCAGCAGAATGCTCCATGTCATTGTCATCACAATGCTCCATGATCGCTCTCATCACATTGATCCATGCCCTTGTCATCACAAAGCTCCATGACGCATGTCATCAGAATGCTTCATGGCCTTCTCATCACAATGCTCCATGCACTTGCCATCACAATGCTCCATTACACCTGTCATCACAATGCTCCATGACCCCTGTAATCACAATGCTCCATGCCCCTATTCATCTCAATGCTCCATGAACCCTGTCATCACAATGCACCATGCCCTCCATCATAATGCTTTATGCAATTGTCATCACAATGAAATCATAATGCTCCATGACCTCTCTCATCACAATGCTCAAAAACCTTGTGATCAAAATGTTCCATAACATTTGTCATCACAACGCTCCATTATGCCTGCCATCACAATAATCCATGCCCTTTTCATCACAATGCTCCATGACTTATGTAATCACAATTCTCAATACACTTGTCATCACAATGTTCCCTGACTCTTCTCGTCAGAATGCTCCTTGAACCCTGGCACAAAAAGGCTCCATGACTTTATCATCACAATGTCCCATGCCATTTTCATCACAATGCTCCATGCCATTGTCATCAAAATACTCCACAAGCTTGTCATCCAAATGCTGCATGACCCATGTCATCACAATTCTCCATGCACTTGCCAGCACAATGCTCCCTGACCCTTTTCATCACAATGCTCCAAGCCATTGTCATCACAATGCTCCATTACCTTTGTCATCAGAATCCTCCATGACACTTGGCATCACAATGCTCCATGCCATTGTCATCACAATGGGCCATTACATATGTCATCACAATGCTCCCTGACACCAGTCTTCACAATACTGCATGACCTGGTCTTCACAATGTTCCATGTCCTTGTCATCACAATGCGCCATTCCAACTGTCATTGCAATAATCCATTAAACTTATTAGACCAATGTTCAATGCCCTTCTTATCACAATGCTCCGTGACTCCAGTCATCACAATGCTTCATGACCTTTGTCATCACAATGGTCCATGCCCTCGTCATCAACAGTCTCTGTGACCTTTTTAACCTCAATGCTCCATGAAATTTTCATCACAATGCTCTTTGACACTTGTCATCACAATACTCTATGCCTTTATCAGCACAATGCTCCATGACTGTTGTCATCACAATGCTCCATGCCTTTGTCAGCACAATGCTCCATGACACGTCATCACAATGCACCATGCGCTTGTCATCACAGTGCTCCACAATCTTGTCATCACAATGCTCCATTAACCTTGTCATCACAATGCTCCATGCACTTCTCATCAATATGCTCTCTCACCACTGATATCACATTGTTACATCACTATTCATTACAATACTCCCTCACCCCTGTCATCACAATGTTCCATGACTCCTGTCATCACAATGCTACATGCACTTATCATCACAATGTTCGATGACCTATGACATCACAATATTCCATAACCCCTGTCATCAAAATGCTCCATGACCCTTTTCATCAAAATGCTCCATGTCCCCGGACATCACAATGCTCCATAGCCCTTGTCATTACAGTGCTCCATGACGCTCGTCATCACAATTATCCATGGTCTTCTCATCACAATTCTCCACGGTCTTGCCATCACAATGCTCCATGCCCTGGTCATCACAATGCTCCATGTCCCTTGTCATCACAATTCTCCATGTCCTTGTCATCACAATGCTCCATGACAGTTCTCATCACAATGTTACATGGTTTTCTCATCACAATTCTCCATGCACATGTCATCGCAATGCCCCATGACCACTGTCATAACAAGCTCCATGCCTTTGTCATCACAATGCTTCACGACATGTTCATCAAAATTCTCAATGGCCGTTGTCATCACAATGCACCATGCGCTTGTCATCACAGTGCTCCACAATCTTGTCATCACAATGCTCCATGAACTTCTCATCATTATGCTCTCTTACCACTGATATCACAATGACCCATCACTATTCATCACAATAATCCTTCATCCCTGTAATCACAATGTTCCATGACTCCTGTCATCACAGTGCTACATGCACTTATCATCACAATGTTCGATGACCAATGACATCACAATGTTCCATAAGCCATGTCATCAAAATGCTCCATGACCCTTTTCATCAAAATGCTCCATGTCCCCTGACATCACAATGCTCCATAACCCTTGTCATTACAGTGTTCCATGACGCTCTTCATCACAATTATCCATGGCCTTCTCATCACAATGCTCCTCGGTCTTGCCATCACAATGCTCCATGCCCTGGTCATCACAATTCTCCAAGTTCTTGGCATCACTATGTTCCATGACACTTCTCATCACAGTGTTACATGCTTTGTCAGCACAATACTACACAAACTTGTCATCAGAATGCTCCATGACCCATGTCATCACAATTATCCATGCCCCTGTCATCAGAAAGTTCCATGCCCTTGTCATCACGAAGTTCCATGACCCCTGTCATCACAATAATCCATGAACATTTTCAGCCCAATGCTACATGACTTTCTCATCGCAATGCTCCATGACCAATATCATCACAATGCTCCATGACCACTGTCATCACAACACTCCATGACACCTGACAACACAATGATCCGGGACTCTTGTCATCACAATGCCCCATTACCTAGTCATCACAATGCTCCATGACCCCTGTCATCACAATACTCCATGAATATATTCAGCCCAAACTCCATGACCCTTGTCATCAAAATAATCGGTGCCCTAGTCATCCCAATGCTCCATGACCTCTGTATTCACAATGCTCTGTGACACTTGTAATCACAGTGGTCCATGACACCTGTCATCACAATGCTCCATGCCTTTGTCTGCAAAATGTTACATGACATTGTCATTACAATGCTCTATGTGCTTGTCATCACAATACTCCATTACCATTGTCATTAGAATCCTCCATGAACCTTGGGATCACATTGCTTCATGCCCTTGTCATCACAATGCTCCATGCTCCTTGAAATCAAAATGATCCATGACTTCTGTCATCGCAATGCTCCAAACCCTTGTGATTACAATGTTCCATAACACTTGTGATCACAACGCTACATGATGCCTGTCATCACAATACTCAATACCCTTTTCATCACAATGTTCCATGACCTTTGTCATCACAATTCTCAATACACTTGTCATCACAATGCTCCCTGACTCTTGTCGTCAGAATGATTCTTGAACCCTGTCAAGAAAAGGCTCCATGCTGTTTTCATCACAATGCCCCATGCCATTTTCCTCACAATAATCCATGCCATTGTCATCAAAATACTCCACAAGCTTGTCATCCAAATGCTCCATGACCCGTGTCATCACAATTCTCCATGCACTTGCCAGCACAATGCTCCCTGACCCTTGTCATCACAGTGCTCCAAGCCATTGTCATCACAATGCTCCATTACCTTTGTCATCAGAATCCTCCATGACACTTGGCATCACAATGCTCCTTGACATTGTCATCACAATGGGCCATTACATATGTCATCACAATGCTCCCTGACACCAGTCTTCACAATACTGCATTACCTGGTGTTCACAATGCACCATGACCTTGTCATCACAATGCGCCATTCCAACTGTCATTGCAATAATCCACGAAACTTATTGGACCAAAGTTCCATGCCCTTTTCATCACAATGCTCCATGCCCTTGTTATCACAATGCTCCGTGACTCCAGTCATCACAATGGTCCATGCCCTCGTCATCAACAGTCTCTCTGACATTTTTAACCTCAATGCTCCATGAAATTTTCATCACAATGCTCTTTGACCCTTGTCATCACAATATTTTATGCCTTTCTCATCGCAATGCTCCATAACCGTTGTCATCCCAATGCTCCATGTGCTTGTCAGCACAATGCTCCACAATCTTGTAATCACATTGCTCCATTAACATTGTCATCACAATGCTGCATGACAGTTCTCATCACAATGTTACACGCTTCTGTCATCACAATTCTCCATGCACATGTCATTGCAATGCCCCATGACCCCTGTCATAGCAAGCTCCATGCCTCTGTCATCACAATGCTTCACGAACTTTTCATCAAAATTCTCAATGGCAGTTGTCATCACAATGCTCCATGACCCTTGTCATCACAATGCTCCAAGCCCTTGTCATCACAATGCTCCAATAACTTTGTCATCAAAATCCTCCAAAACACTTGGCATCACAATGCTCCATGCCATTGTCATCACAATGGAACATGAAATATGTCATCACAATGCTCCCTGACACCTGACTTCACAAAACACCATGACCTTGTCATCACAATGTGCCATGCCCACTGTCAACACATTTATCCATGAAACTTGTCAGACCAATGCTCCATGCCCCTGTCATCACAATGCTCCATGCACTTGTCATCACAGTGCTCCATGACCCCAGTTCTCACAATGCTCCGTGACTCCAATCATCACAAGGCTTCATGACCTGTGTCATCACAATGATCCATGCCCTCCTCATCACAAGGCTCTGTGAACTTTGTCCCCACAATGCTCCATGAACTTTTAATCACAATGCTCCGTGACACTTGTTATCACAATGCTCCGTGAGTCCAGTCATCACAATGCTTCATGACCTTTGTCATCACAATGGTCCATGCCCTCTTCATCAACAGTCTCTGTGACCATTTTAACCTCAATGCTCCATGAAATTTTCATCACAATTCTCTTTGACTCTTGTCATCACAATACTCTCTGCTTTTCTCAGCACAATGCTCCATGACTGTTGTCATCACAATGCTCCATGTGCTTGTCAGCACAATGCTGCATGACACGTCATCGCAATGCACCATGCGCTTGTCATCACTGTACTCCACAATCCTGTCATCACAATGCTCCATTAACATTCTCATCACAATGCTCCATGCACTTCTCATCAATATGCTCTCTCACCACTGATATCACAATGTTACATTACTATTCATTACAATACTCCCTCACCCCTGTCATCACAGTGTTCCATGACTCCTGTCATCACCATGCTACATGCACTTATCATCACAATGTTCGATGAACTATGACATCACAATGTTCCATAACCCCTGTCATAAAAATGCTCCATGAAATTTTCATCACAATGCTCCGTGACACTTGTTACCACAATGCTCCATCCCTTTGTCAACTCAATGCTCCATGACCCTTGTCATCACAATATTCCATGACCTTTGTCATCACAATTCTCAATACACTTGTCATCACAATGCTCCCTGACTCTTGTCATCAGAATGCTCCTGGAACCCTGGCACGAAAAGTCTCCATGCCATTTTCATCACAATGCCCCATGCCATTTTCATCACAATAATCCATGCCTTTGTCATCAAAATACTCCACAAGCTTGTCATCCAAATGCTCCATGACCCGTGTCATCACAATTCTCCATGCACTTGCCAGCACAATGCTCCATGACCCTTGTCATCACAGTGCTCCAAGCCATTGTCATCACAATGCTCCATTACCTTTGTCATCAGAATCCTCCATGACACTTGGCATCACAATGCTCCTTGACATTGTCATCACAATGGGCCATTACATATGTCATCACAATGCTCCCTGACACCAGTCTTCACAATACTGCATTACCTGGTGTTCACAATGCACCATGACCTTGTCATCACAATGCGCCATTCCAACTGTCATTGCAATAATCCACGAAACTTATTGGACCAAAGTTCCATGCCCTTTTCATCACAATGCTCCATGCCCTTGTTATCACAATGCTCCGTGACTCCAGTCATCACAATGGTCCATGCCCTCGTCATCAACAGTCTCTCTGACATTTTTAACCTCAATGCTCCATGAAATTTTCATCACAATGCTCTTTGACCCTTGTCATCACAATATTTTATGCCTTTCTCATCGCAATGCTCCATAACCGTTGTCATCCCAATGCTCCATGTGCTTGTCAGCACAATGCTCCACAATCTTGTAATCACATTGCTCCATTAACATTGTCATCACAATGCTGCATGACAGTTCTCATCACAATGTTACACGCTTCTGTCATCACAATTCTCCATGCACATGTCATTGCAATGCCCCATGACACTTGGCATCACAATGCTCCATGCCATTGTCATCACAGTGGGCCATTACATATGTCATCACAATGCTCCCTGACACCTGTATTTACAATACTGCATGACCTTGTCATCTCAATGTGCCATGCCCACTGTCAACACAATTATCCATGAAACATGTCAGACCAATGCTCCATGCCCCTGTCATCACAATACTCCATGCGCTTGTCATCACAATGCTCCATCATCCCATTTCTCACAATGCTCCGTGACTCCAGTCATCACAAGGCTTCATGACCAGTGTCATCACAATGATCCATGCCCTCATCATCACAAGGCTCTGTGAAATTTGTCACCACAATGCTCCATGAACTTTTCATGACAATGCTCCGTGACACTTGTTACCACAATGCTCCATCCCTTTGTCAACTCAATGCTCCATGACCCTTGTCATCACAATGTTCCATGACCTTTGTCATCACAATTCTCAATACACTTGTCATCACAATGCTCCCTGACTCTTGTCGTCAGAATGCTCCTTGAACCCTGTCACGAAAAGGCTCCATGCCGTTTTCATCACAATGCCCCATGCCATTTTCATCACAATACTCCATGCCTTTGTCATCAAAATACTCCACAAGCTTGTCATCAGAATGCTCCATGACCCGTGTCTTCACATTTCTCCATGCACTTGCCAGCACAATGCTCCCTAACACTTGTCATCACAATGCTCCATGTCATTGTCATCACAATGGGCCATTACATATGTCATCACAATGCTCCCTTACACCAGTCTTCACAATACTGGATGACCTGGTCTTCACAATGCTCCATGCCCTTGTCATCACAATGCGCCATTCCAACTCTCACTGCAATAATCCATGAAACTTATTAGACCAATGTTCCATGCCCTTGTCATCACAGAGCTCCATGCCCTTGTTATCACAATGCTCCGTGACTCCAGTCATCACAATGCTTCATGACATTTGTCATCACAATGGTCCATGACCTCGTCATCATCAGTCTCTGTGACATTTTTAACCTCAATGCTCCATGAAATTTTCATCACAATTCTCTTTGACCCTTGTCATCACAATACTCTCTGCCTTTCTCATCACAATGCTCCATGACCGTTGTCATCACAATGCTCCATGCGCTTCTCAGCACAATGTTCCATGACACGTCCTCAAAATGCACCATGCACTTGTCATCAGAGTGTTCCACAATCTTGTCATCAAAATGCTCCATTAACATTGTCATCACAATTCTCCATGCACTTCTCATCAATATGCTCTCTCACCACTGATATCACTATGTTACATCACTATTCATTACAATACTCCCTCACCCCTGTCATCAGAGTGTTCCATGACTCCTGTCATCACCATGCTACATGCACTTATCATCACAATGTTCGATGACCTATGACATCACAATGTTCCAAAACCCCTGTCATCAAAATGCTCCATGAACGTTTTCATCAAAATGCTCCATGTTCCCTGATATCACAGTGCTCCATACCCCTTGTCATTACAGTGCTCCATGACACTCGTCATCACAATTATCCATGGTCTTCTCATCGCAATGCTCCACGGTCTTGCCATCTCAATAAACCATGCTCTGGTCATCACACTGCTCCATGTCCTTTGTCATCACAATTCTTCACGTCCTTTTCATCACAATGTTCCATGACAGTTCTCATCACAATGTTACATGGTTTTGTCATCACAATTCTCCATGCACATGTCATCGCAATGCCCCATGACCCCTGTCATAGCAAGCTCCATGCCTTTGTCATTACAATGCTTCACAACCTTTTCATCAAAATTCTCAATGGCCGTTGTCATCACAATGTTCCATGACCCTTGTCATCACAATGCTCCAAGCCCTTGTCATCACAATGCTCCATTACTTTTGTCATCACAATCCTCCAGAACACTTGACATCACAATGCTCCATGCCATTGTCATCACAATGGAACATGAAATATGTCATCACAATGCTCCCCGACACCTGTCTTCACAATACTGCATGACCTTGTCATCACAATGTGCCATGCCCACTGTCAACACAATTATCCATGAAAATTGTCACACCAATGCTCCATGCCCCTGTCATCACAATGCTCCATGCCCTTGTCATCACAATGCTCCATGACCGCAGTTCTCACAGTGCTCCGTGACTCCAGTCATCACAAGTCTTCATGACCTGTGTCATCACAATGATCCATGCCCTCATCATTACAAGGCTCTGTGAACTTTGTCACCACAATGCTCCATGAACTTTTCATCACAATGCTCCGTGACACTTGTTACCACAATGCTCCATCCCTTTGTCAACTCAGTGCTCCATGACCCTTGCCATCACAATGTTCCATGACCTTTGTCATCACAATTCTCAATACACTTGTCATCACAATGCTCCCTGTCTCTTGTGGTCAGAATGCTCCTTGAACCCTGTCACGAAAAGCCTCCATGCCGTTTTCATCACAATGCCCCATGCCATTTTCATCACAATACTCCATGCCTTTGTCATCAAAATACTCCACAAGCTTGTCATCCAAATGGTCCATGACCCGTGTCTTCACAATTCTCCATGCACTTGCCAGCACAATGCTCCCAGACCCTTGTCATCACAATGCTCCAAGCCATTGTCATCACAATGCTCCTTTAACTTTGTCATCAGATTCCTCCATGACACTAGGCATCACAATGTTCCATGCCATTGTCATCACAATGGGCCATTACATATATCATCACAATGCTCCCTGACACCAGTCTTCACAATACTGCATGACCTGGTCCTCATCATGCTCCATGCCCTTGTCATCACAATGCGCCATTCCAACTGTCATTGCAATAATCCATGAAATGTATTAGAACAATTTTCCATGCCCTTGTCATCACAATGCGCCATGCCCTTGTCATCACAATGCTAGAAGCCACTATCATCACAATGCTCCATTAACTTTGTCATCAGCTTCCTCCATAACACTTGGCATCACAATGCTCCATGCCATTGTCATCACAATGGGCCATTACATATGTCATCACAATGCTCCCTGACACCAGTCTTCACAATACTGCATGAACTCGTCTTCACAATGTTCCATGCCCTTGTTATCACAATACTCCATGACCCATGTCATCACAATGCTCCGTGAGTCCAGTCATCACAGTGCTTCATGACCTTTGTCATCACAATGGTCCATGACCTCGTCAGCAACAGTCTCTGTGACATTTTTAACCTCAGTGCTCAATGAAATTTTCATCACAATGCACTTTGACCCTTGTCATCACAATACTCTATGCCTTTCTCAGCACAATGCTCCATGACCGTTGTCATCACAGTGCTCCATGCGCTTGTGAGCACAATGCTCCATGACCCCTGTCTTAGCAAGCTCCGTGCCTCTGTCATCACAATGCTCCACGACCATTTTATGAAAATTCTCAATGGCCGTTGTCATCAAAATGCTCCATGACCCTTGTCATCACAATGTTCCATGCACTTGTCAGCGCAGTGCTCCACGACCCATGTCATCACAATGCTCCATAAACATTGTCTTCACAATGCTCCTTGCACGTCTTATCAAAATGATCTCTCACCACTGATATCATAATGTTCCCTCACTAGTCATCACAATACACCCACTCCAATGTCATCACAATAGTCCATAACCCCTGTCATGAAAATGTTCCATGACCCCTGACATCACAATGTTCCATAAACCCTGTCATCAAAATGTTCCATGACCCTTTTCATCAAATTGCTCCATGACCCTGTCATCACAATGCTCCCTGCCTTTCTCGTCACAATGCACCACGCCCTTGTCATCAAAATGCTCCATGACTTTGTCATCACAAAGATCCATGACCCTTGTCAGCAGAATGCTCCATGTCATTGTCATCACAATGCTCCATGATCGCTCTCATCACATTGATCCATGCCCTTGTCATCACAAAGCTCCATGACGCATGTCATCAGAATGCTTCATGGCCTTCTCATCACAATGCTCCATGCACTTGCCATCACAATGCTCCATTACACCTGTCATCACAATGCTCCATGACCCCTGTAATCACAATGCTCCATGCCCCTATTCATCTCAATGCTCCATGAACCCTGTCATCACAATGCACCATGCCCTCCATCATAATGCTTTATGCAATTGTCATCACAATGAAATCATAATGCTCCATGACCTCTCTCATCACAATGCTCAAAAACCTTGTGATCAAAATGTTCCATAACATTTGTCATCACAACGCTCCATTATGCCTGCCATCACAATAATCCATGCCCTTTTCATCACAATGCTCCATGACTTATGTAATCACAATTCTCAATACACTTGTCATCACAATGTTCCCTGACTCTTCTCGTCAGAATGCTCCTTGAACCCTGGCACAAAAAGGCTCCATGACTTTATCATCACAATGTCCCATGCCATTTTCATCACAATGCTCCATGCCATTGTCATCAAAATACTCCACAAGCTTGTCATCCAAATGCTGCATGACCCATGTCATCACAATTCTCCATGCACTTGCCAGCACAATGCTCCCTGACCCTTTTCATCACAATGCTCCAAGCCATTGTCATCACAATGCTCCATTACCTTTGTCATCAGAATCCTCCATGACACTTGGCATCACAATGCTCCATGCCATTGTCATCACAATGGGCCATTACATATGTCATCACAATGCTCCCTGACACCAGTCTTCACAATACTGCATGACCTGGTCTTCACAATGTTCCATGTCCTTGTCATCACAATGCGCCATTCCAACTGTCATTGCAATAATCCATTAAACTTATTAGACCAATGTTCAATGCCCTTCTTATCACAATGCTCCGTGACTCCAGTCATCACAATGCTTCATGACCTTTGTCATCACAATGGTCCATGCCCTCGTCATCAACAGTCTCTGTGACCTTTTTAACCTCAATGCTCCATGAAATTTTCATCACAATGCTCTTTGACACTTGTCATCACAATACTCTATGCCTTTATCAGCACAATGCTCCATGACTGTTGTCATCACAATGCTCCATGCCTTTGTCAGCACAATGCTCCATGACACGTCATCACAATGCACCATGCGCTTGTCATCACAGTGCTCCACAATCTTGTCATCACAATGCTCCATTAACCTTGTCATCACAATGCTCCATGCACTTCTCATCAATATGCTCTCTCACCACTGATATCACATTGTTACATCACTATTCATTACAATACTCCCTCACCCCTGTCATCACAATGTTCCATGACTCCTGTCATCACAATGCTACATGCACTTATCATCACAATGTTCGATGACCTATGACATCACAATATTCCATAACCCCTGTCATCAAAATGCTCCATGACCCTTTTCATCAAAATGCTCCATGTCCCCGGACATCACAATGCTCCATAGCCCTTGTCATTACAGTGCTCCATGACGCTCGTCATCACAATTATCCATGGTCTTCTCATCACAATTCTCCACGGTCTTGCCATCACAATGCTCCATGCCCTGGTCATCACAATGCTCCATGTCCCTTGTCATCACAATTCTCCATGTCCTTGTCATCACAATGCTCCATGACAGTTCTCATCACAATGTTACATGGTTTTCTCATCACAATTCTCCATGCACATGTCATCGCAATGCCCCATGACCACTGTCATAACAAGCTCCATGCCTTTGTCATCACAATGCTTCACGACATGTTCATCAAAATTCTCAATGGCCGTTGTCATCACAATGCACCATGCGCTTGTCATCACAGTGCTCCACAATCTTGTCATCACAATGCTCCATGAACTTCTCATCATTATGCTCTCTTACCACTGATATCACAATGACCCATCACTATTCATCACAATAATCCTTCATCCCTGTAATCACAATGTTCCATGACTCCTGTCATCACAGTGCTACATGCACTTATCATCACAATGTTCGATGACCAATGACATCACAATGTTCCATAAGCCATGTCATCAAAATGCTCCATGACCCTTTTCATCAAAATGCTCCATGTCCCCTGACATCACAATGCTCCATAACCCTTGTCATTACAGTGCTCCATGACACTCTTCATCACAATTATCCATGGCCTTCTCATCACAATGCTCCTCGGTCTTGCCATCACAATGCTCCATGCCCTGGTCATCACAATTCTCCAAGTTCTTGGCATCACTATGTTCCATGACACTTCTCATCACAGTGTTACATGCTTTGTCAGCACAATACTACACAAACTTGTCATCAGAATGCTCCATGACCCATGTCATCACAATTATCCATGCCCCTGTCATCAGAAAGTTCCATGCCCTTGTCATCACGAAGTTCCATGACCCCTGTCATCACAATACTCCATGAACATTTTCAGCCCAATGCTACATGACTTTCTCATCGCAATGCTCCATGACCAATATCATCACAATGCTCCATGACCACTGTCATCACAACACTCCATGACACCTGACAACACAATGATCCGGGACTCTTGTCATCACAATGCCCCATTACCTAGTCATCACAATGCTCCATGACCCCTGTCATCACAATACTCCATGAATATATTCAGCCCAAACTCCATGACCCTTGTCATCAAAATAATCGGTGCCCTAGTCATCCCAATGCTCCATGACCTCTGTATTCACAATGCTCTGTGACACTTGTAATCACAGTGGTCCATGACACCTGTCATCACAATGCTCCATGCCTTTGTCTGCAAAATGTTACATGACATTGTCATTACAATGCTCTATGTGCTTGTCATCACAATACTCCATTACCATTGTCATTAGAATCCTCCATGAACCTTGGGATCACATTGCTTCATGCCCTTGTCATCACAATGCTCCATGCTCCTTGAAATCAAAATGATCCATGACTTCTGTCATCGCAATGCTCCAAACCCTTGTGATTACAATGTTCCATAACACTTGTTATCACAACGCTACATGATGCCTGTCATCACAATACTCAATACCCTTTTCATCACAATGTTCCATGACCTTTGTCATCACAATTCTCAATACACTTGTCATCACAATGCTCCCTGACTCTTGTCGTCAGAATGATTCTTGAACCCTGTCAAGAAAAGGCTCCATGCTGTTTTCATCACAATGCCCCATGCCATTTTCCTCACAATAATCCATGCCATTGTCATCAAAATACTCCACAAGCTTGTCATCCAAATGCTCCATGACCCGTGTCATCACAATTCTCCATGCACTTGCCAGCACAATGCTCCCTGACGCTTGTCATCACAGTGCTCCAAGCCAGTGTCATCACAATGCTCCATTACCTTTGTCATCAGAATCCTCCATGACACTTGGCATCACAATGCTCCTTGACATTGTCATCACAATGGGCCATTACATATGTCATCACAATGCTCCCTGACACCAGTCTTCACAATACTGCATTACCTGGTGTTCACAATGCACCATGACCTTGTCATCACAATGCGCCATTCCAACTGTCATTGCAATAATCCACGAAACTTATTGGACCAAAGTTCCATGCCCTTTTCATCACAATGCTCCATGCCCTTGTTATCACAATGCTCCGTGACTCCAGTCATCACAATGGTCCATGCCCTCGTCATCAACAGTCTCTCTGACATTTTTAACCTCAATGCTCCATGAAATTTTCATCACAATGCTCTTTGACCCTTGTCATCACAATATTTTATGCCTTTCTCATCGCAATGCTCCATAACCGTTGTCATCCCAATGCTCCATGTGCTTGTCAGCACAATGCTCCACAATCTTGTAATCACATTGCTCCATTAACATTGTCATCACAATGCTGCATGACAGTTCTCATCACAATGTTACACGCTTCTGTCATCACAATTCTCCATGCACATGTCATTGCAATGCCCCATGACCCCTGTCATAGCAAGCTCCATGCCTCTGTCATCACAATGCTTCACGAACTTTTCATCAAAATTCTCAATGGCAGTTGTCATCACAATGCTCCATGACCCTTGTCATCACAATGCTCCAAGCCCTTGTCATCACAATGCTCCAATAACTTTGTCATCAAAATCCTCCAAAACACTTGGCATCACAATGCTCCATGCCATTGTCATCACAATGGAACATGAAATATGTCATCACAATGCTCCCTGACACCTGACTTCACAAAACACCATGACCTTGTCATCACAATGTGCCATGCCCACTGTCAACACATTTATCCATGAAACTTGTCAGACCAATGCTCCATGCCCCTGTCATCACAATGCTCCATGCACTTGTCATCACAGTGCTCCATGACCCCAGTTCTCACAATGCTCCGTGACTCCAATCATCACAAGGCTTCATGACCTGTGTCATCACAATGATCCATGCCCTCCTCATCACAAGGCTCTGTGAACTTTGTCCCCACAATGCTCCATGAACTTTTAATCACAATGCTCCGTAACACTTGTTATCACAATGCTCCGTGAGTCCAGTCATCACAATGCTTCATGACCTTTGTCATCACAATGGTCCATGCCCTCTTCATCAACAGTCTCTGTGACCATTTTAACCTCAATGCTCCATGAAATTTTCATCACAATTCTCTTTGACTCTTGTCATCACAATACTCTCTGCTTTTCTCAGCACAATGCTCCATGACTGTTGTCATCACAATGCTCCATGTGCTTGTCAGCACAATGCTGCATGACACGTCATCGCAATGCACCATGCGCTTGTCATCACTGTACTCCACAATCCTGTCATCACAATGCTCCATTAACATTCTCATCACAATGCTCCATGCACTTCTCATCAATATGCTCTCTCACCACTGATATCACAATGTTACATTACTATTCATTACAATACTCCCTCACCCCTGTCATCACAGTGTTCCATGACTCCTGTCATCACCATGCTACATGCACTTATCATCACAATGTTCGATGAACTATGACATCACAATGTTCCATAACCCCTGTCATAAAAATGCTCCATGAAATTTTCATCACAATGCTCCGTGACACTTGTTACCACAATGCTCCATCCCTTTGTCAACTCAATGCTCCATGACCCTTGTCATCACAATATTCCATGACCTTTGTCATCACAATTCTCAATACACTTGTCATCACAATGCTCCCTGACTCTTGTCATCAGAATGCTCCTGGAACCCTGGCACGAAAAGTCTCCATGCCATTTTCATCACAATGCCCCATGCCATTTTCATCACAATAATCCATGCCTTTGTCATCAAAATACTCCACAAGCTTGTCATCCAAATGCTCCATGACCCGTGTCATCACAATTCTCCATGCACTTGCCAGCACAATGCTCCATGACCCTTGTCATCACAGTGCTCCAAGCCATTGTCATCACAATGCTCCATTACCTTTGTCATCAGAATCCTCCATGACACTTGGCATCACAATGCTCCTTGACATTGTCATCACAATGGGCCATTACATATGTCATCACAATGCTCCCTGACACCAGTCTTCACAATACTGCATTACCTGGTGTTCACAATGCACCATGACCTTGTCATCACAATGCGCCATTCCAACTGTCATTGCAATAATCCACGAAACTTATTGGACCAAAGTTCCATGCCCTTTTCATCACAATGCTCCATGCCCTTGTTATCACAATGCTCCGTGACTCCAGTCATCACAATGGTCCATGCCCTCGTCATCAACAGTCTCTCTGACATTTTTAACCTCAATGCTCCATGAAATTTTCATCACAATGCTCTTTGACCCTTGTCATCACAATATTTTATGCCTTTCTCATCGCAATGCTCCATAACCGTTGTCATCCCAATGCTCCATGTGCTTGTCAGCACAATGCTCCACAATCTTGTAATCACATTGCTCCATTAACATTGTCATCACAATGCTGCATGACAGTTCTCATCACAATGTTACACGCTTCTGTCATCACAATTCTCCATGCACATGTCATTGCAATGCCCCATGACACTTGGCATCACAATGCTCCATGCAATTGTCATCACAATGGGCCATTACATATGTCATCACAATGCTCCCTGACACCTGTATTTACAATACTGCATGACCTTGTCATCTCAATGTGCCATGCCCACTGTCAACACAATTATCCATGAAACATGTCAGACCAATGCTCCATGCCCCTGTCATCACAATGCTCCATGCGCTTGTCATCACAATGCTCCATCATCCCATTTCTCACAATGCTCCGTGACTCCAGTCATCACAAGGCTTCATGACCAGTGTCATCACAATGATCCATGCCCTCATCATCACAAGGCTCTGTGAAATTTGTCACCACAATGCTCCATGAACTTTTCATGACAATGCTCCGTGACACTTGTTACCACAATGCTCCATCCCTTTGTCAACTCAATGCTCCATGACCCTTGTCATCACAATGTTCCATGACCTTTGTCATCACAATTCTCAATACACTTGTCATCACAATGCTCCCTGACTCTTGTCGTCAGAATGCTCCTTGAACCCTGTCACGAAAAGGCTCCATGCCGTTTTCATCACAATGCCCCATGCCATTTTCATCACAATACTCCATGCCTTTGTCATCAAAATACTCCACAAGCTTGTCATCAGAATGCTCCATGACCCGTGTCTTCACATTTCTCCATGCACTTGCCAGCACAATGCTCCCTAACACTTGTCATCACAATGCTCCATGTCATTGTCATCACAATGGGCCATTACATATGTCATCACAATGCTCCCTTACACCAGTCTTCACAATACTGGATGACCTGGTCTTCACAATGTTCCATGCCCTTGTCATCACAATGCGCCATTCCAACTCTCACTGCAATAATCCATGAAACTTATTAGACCAATGTTCCATGCCCTTGTCATCACAGAGCTCCATGCCCTTGTTATCACAATGCTCCGTGACTCCAGTCATCACAATGCTTCATGACATTTGTCATCACAATGGTCCATGACCTCGTCATCATCAGTCTCTGTGACATTTTTAACCTCAATGCTCCATGAAATTTTCATCACAATTCTCTTTGACCCTTGTCATCACAATACTCTCTGCCTTTCTCATCACAATGCTCCATGACCGTTGTCATCACAATGCTCCATGCGCTTCTCAGCACAATGTTCCATGACACGTCCTCAAAATGCACCATGCACTTGTCATCAGAGTGTTCCACAATCTTGTCATCAAAATGCTCCATTAACATTGTCATCACAATTCTCCATGCACTTCTCATCAATATGCTCTCTCACCACTGATATCACTATGTTACATCACTATTCATTACAATACTCCCTCACCCCTGTCATCAGAGTGTTCCATGACTCCTGTCATCACCATGCTACATGCACTTATCATCACAATGTTCGATGACCTATGACATCACAATGTTCCAAAACCCCTGTCATCAAAATGCTCCATGAACGTTTTCATCAAAATGCTCCATGTTCCCTGATATCACAGTGCTCCATACCCCTTGTCATTACAGTGCTCCATGACACTCGTCATCACAATTATCCATGGTCTTCTCATCGCAATGCTCCACGGTCTTGCCATCTCAATAAACCATGCTCTGGTCATCACACTGCTCCATGTCCTTTGTCATCACAATTCTTCACGTCCTTTTCATCACAATGCTCCATGACAGTTCTCATCACAATGTTACATGGTTTTGTCATCACAATTCTCCATGCACATGTCATCGCAATGCCCCATGACCCCTGTCATAGCAAGCTCCATGCCTTTGTCATTACAATGCTTCACAACCTTTTCATCAAAATTCTCAATGGCCGTTGTCATCACAATGTTCCATGACCCTTGTCATCACAATGCTCCAAGCCCTTGTCATCACAATGCTCCATTACTTTTGTCATCACAATCCTCCAGAACACTTGACATCACAATGCTCCATGCCATTGTCATCACAATGGAACATGAAATATGTCATCACAATGCTCCCCGACACCTGTCTTCACAATACTGCATGACCTTGTCATCACAATGTGCCATGCCCACTGTCAACACAATTATCCATGAAAATTGTCACACCAATGCTCCATGCCCCTGTCATCACAATGCTCCATGCCCTTGTCATCACAATGCTCCATGACCGCAGTTCTCACAGTGCTCCGTGACTCCAGTCATCACAAGTCTTCATGACCTGTGTCATCACAATGATCCATGCCCTCATCATTACAAGGCTCTGTGAACTTTGTCACCACAATGCTCCATGAACTTTTCATCACAATGCTCCGTGACACTTGTTACCACAATGCTCCATCCCTTTGTCAACTCAGTGCTCCATGACCCTTGCCATCACAATGTTCCATGACCTTTGTCATCACAATTCTCAATACACTTGTCATCACAATGCTCCCTGTCTCTTGTGGTCAGAATGCTCCTTGAACCCTGTCACGAAAAGCCTCCATGCCGTTTTCATCACAATGCCCCATGCCATTTTCATCACAATACTCCATGCCTTTGTCATCAAAATACTCCACAAGCTTGTCATCCAAATGGTCCATGACCCGTGTCTTCACAATTCTCCATGCACTTGCCAGCACAATGCTCCCAGACCCTTGTCATCACAATGCTCCAAGCCATTGTCATCACAATGCTCCTTTAACTTTGTCATCAGATTCCTCCATGACACTAAGCATCACAATGTTCCATGCCATTGTCATCACAATGGGCCATTACATATATCATCACAATGCTCCCTGACACCAGTCTTCACAATACTGCATGACCTGGTCCTCACCATGCTCCATGCCCTTGTCATCACAATGCGCCATTCCAACTGTCATTGCAATAATCCATGAAATGTATTAGAACAATTTTCCATGCCCTTGTCATCACAATGCGCCATGCCCTTGTCATCACAATGCTAGAAGCCACTATCATCACAATGCTCCATTAACTTTGTCATCAGCTTCCTCCATAACACTTGGCATCACAATGCTCCATGCCATTGTCATCACAATGGGCCATTACATATGTCATCACAATGCTCCCTGACACCAGTCTTCACAATACTGCATGAACTCGTCTTCACAATGTTCCATGCCCTTGTTATCACAATACTCCATGACCCATGTCATCACAATGCTCCGTGAGTCCAGTCATCACAGTGCTTCATGACCTTTGTCATCACAATGGTCCATGACCTCGTCAGCAACAGTCTCTGTGACATTTTTAACCTCAGTGCTCAATGAAATTTTCATCACAATGCACTTTGACCCTTGTCATCACAATACTCTATGCCTTTCTCAGCACAATGCTCCATGACCGTTGTCATCACAGTGCTCCATGCGCTTGTGAGCACAATGCTCCATGACCCCTGTCTTAGCAAGCTCCGTGCCTCTGTCATCACAATGCTCCACGACCATTTTATGAAAATTCTCAATGGCCGTTGTCATCAAAATGCTCCATGACCCTTGTCATCACAATGTTCCATGCACTTGTCAGCGCAGTGCTCCACGACCCATGTCATCACAATGCTCCATAAACATTGTCTTCACAATGCTCCTTGCACGTCTTATCAAAATGATCTCTCACCACTGATATCATAATGTTCCCTCACTAGTCATCACAATACACCCACTCCAATGTCATCACAATAGTCCATAACCCCTGTCATGAAAATGTTCCATGACCCCTGACATCACAATGTTCCATAAACCCTGTCATCAAAATGTTCCATGACCCTTTTCATCAAATTGCTCCATGACCCTGTCATCACAATGCTCCCTGCCTTTCTCGTCACAATGCACCACGCCCTTGTCATCAAAATGCTCCATGACTTTGTCATCACAAAGATCCATGACCCTTGTCAGCAGAATGCTCCATGTCATTGTCATCACAATGCTCCATGATCGCTCTCATCACATTGATCCATGCCCTTGTCATCACAAAGCTCCATGACGCATGTCATCAGAATGCTTCATGGCCTTCTCATCACAATGCTCCATGCACTTGCCATCACAATGCTCCATTACACCTGTCATCACAATGCTCCATGACCCCTGTAATCACAATGCTCCATGCCCCTATTCATCTCAATGCTCCATGAACCCTGTCATCACAATGCACCATGCCCTCCATCATAATGCTTTATGCAATTGTCATCACAATGAAATCATAATGCTCCATGACCTCTCTCATCACAATGCTCAAAAACCTTGTGATCAAAATGTTCCATAACATTTGTCATCACAACGCTCCATTATGCCTGCCATCACAATAATCCATGCCCTTTTCATCACAATGCTCCATGACTTATGTAATCACAATTCTCAATACACTTGTCATCACAATGTTCCCTGACTCTTCTCGTCAGAATGCTCCTTGAACCCTGGCACAAAAAGGCTCCATGACTTTATCATCACAATGTCCCATGCCATTTTCATCACAATGCTCCATGCCATTGTCATCAAAATACTCCACAAGCTTGTCATCCAAATGCTGCATGACCCATGTCATCACAATTCTCCATGCACTTGCCAGCACAATGCTCCCTGACCCTTTTCATCACAATGCTCCAAGCCATTGTCATCACAATGCTCCATTACCTTTGTCATCAGAATCCTCCATGACACTTGGCATCACAATGCTCCATGCCATTGTCATCACAATGGGCCATTACATATGTCATCACAATGCTCCCTGACACCAGTCTTCACAATACTGCATGACCTGGTCTTCACAATGTTCCATGTCCTTGTCATCACAATGCGCCATTCCAACTGTCATTGCAATAATCCATTAAACTTATTAGACCAATGTTCAATGCCCTTCTTATCACAATGCTCCGTGACTCCAGTCATCACAATGCTTCATGACCTTTGTCATCACAATGGTCCATGCCCTCGTCATCAACAGTCTCTGTGACCTTTTTAACCTCAATGCTCCATGAAATTTTCATCACAATGCTCTTTGACACTTGTCATCACAATACTCTATGCCTTTATCAGCACAATGCTCCATGACTGTTGTCATCACAATGCTCCATGCCTTTGTCAGCACAATGCTCCATGACACGTCATCACAATGCACCATGCGCTTGTCATCACAGTGCTCCACAATCTTGTCATCACAATGCTCCATTAACCTTGTCATCACAATGCTCCATGCACTTCTCATCAATATGCTCTCTCACCACTGATATCACATTGTTACATCACTATTCATTACAATACTCCCTCACCCCTGTCATCACAATGTTCCATGACTCCTGTCATCACAATGCTACATGCACTTATCATCACAATGTTCGATGACCTATGACATCACAATATTCCATAACCCCTGTCATCAAAATGCTCCATGACCCTTTTCATCAAAATGCTCCATGTCCCCGGACATCACAATGCTCCATAGCCCTTGTCATTACAGTGCTCCATGACGCTCGTCATCACAATTATCCATGGTCTTCTCATCACAATTCTCCACGGTCTTGCCATCACAATGCTCCATGCCCTGGTCATCACAATGCTCCATGTCCCTTGTCATCACAATTCTCCATGTCCTTGTCATCACAATGCTCCATGACAGTTCTCATCACAATGTTACATGGTTTTCTCATCACAATTCTCCATGCACATGTCATCGCAATGCCCCATGACCACTGTCATAACAAGCTCCATGCCTTTGTCATCACAATGCTTCACGACATGTTCATCAAAATTCTCAATGGCCGTTGTCATCACAATGCACCATGCGCTTGTCATCACAGTGCTCCACAATCTTGTCATCACAATGCTCCATGAACTTCTCATCATTATGCTCTCTTACCACTGATATCACAATGACCCATCACTATTCATCACAATAATCCTTCATCCCTGTAATCACAATGTTCCATGACTCCTGTCATCACAGTGCTACATGCACTTATCATCACAATGTTCGATGACCAATGACATCACAATGTTCCATAAGCCATGTCATCAAAATGCTCCATGACCCTTTTCATCAAAATGTTCCATGTCCCCTGACATCACAATGCTCCATAACCCTTGTCATTACAGTGCTCCATGACACTCTTCATCACAATTATCCATGGCCTTCTCATCACAATGCTCCTCGGTCTTGCCATCACAATGCTCCATGCCCTGGTCATCACAATTCTCAAATTTCTTGGCATCACTATGTTCCATGACACTTCTCATCACAGTGTTACATGCTTTGTCAGCACAATACTACACAAACTTGTCATCAGAATGCTCCATGACCCATGTCATCACAATTATCCATGCCCCTGTCATCAGAAAGTTCCATGCCCTTGTCATCACGAAGTTCCATGACCCCTGTCATCACAATACTCCATGAACATTTTCAGCCCAATGCTACATGACTTTCTCATTGCAATGCTCCATGACCAATATCATCACAATGCTCCATGACCACTGTCATCACAACACTCCATGACACCTGACAACACAATGATCCGGGACTCTTGTCATCACAATGCCCCATTACCTAGTCATCACAATGCTCCATGACCCCTGTCATCACAATACTCCATGAATATATTCAGCCCAAACTCCATGACCCTTGTCATCAAAATAATCGGTGCCCTAGTCATCCCAATGCTCCATGACCTCTGTATTCACAATGCTCTGTGACACTTGTAATCACAGTGGTCCATGACACCTGTCATCACAATGCTCCATGCCTTTGTCTGCAAAATGTTACATGACATTGTCATTACAATGCTCTATGTGCTTGTCATCACAATACTCCATTACCATTGTCATTAGAATCCTCCATGAACCTTGGGATCACATTGCTTCATGCCCTTGTCATCACAATGCTCCATGCTCCTTGAAATCAAAATGATCCATGACTTCTGTCATCGCAATGCTCCAAACCCTTGTGATTACAATGTTCCATAACACTTGTGATCACAACGCTACATGATGCCTGTCATCACAATACTCAATACCCTTTTCATCACAATGTTCCATGACCTTTGTCATCACAATTCTCAATACACTTGTCATCACAATGCTCCCTGACTCTTGTCGTCAGAATGATTCTTGAACCCTGTCAAGAAAAGGCTCCATGCTGTTTTCATCACAATGCCCCATGCCATTTTCCTCACAATAATCCATGCCATTGTCATCAAAATACTCCACAAGCTTGTCATCCAAATGCTCCATGACCCGTGTCATCACAATTCTCCATGCACTTGCCAGCACAATGCTCCATGACCCTTGTCATCACAGTGCTCCAAGCCATTGTCATCACAATGCTCCATTACCTTTGTCATCAGAATCCTCCATGACACTTGGCATCACAATGCTCCTTGACATTGTCATCACAATGGGCCATTACATATGTCATCACAATGCTCCCTGACACCAGTCTTCACAATACTGCATTACCTGGTGTTCACAATGCACCATGACCTTGTCATCACAATGCGCCATTCCAACTGTCATTGCAATAATCCACGAAACTTATTGGACCAAAGTTCCATGCCCTTTTCATCACAATGCTCCATGCCCTTGTTATCACAATGCTCCGTGACTCCAGTCATCACAATGGTCCATGCCCTCGTCATCAACAGTCTCTCTGACATTTTTAACCTCAATGCTCCATGAAATTTTCATCACAATGCTCTTTGACCCTTGTCATCACAATATTTTATGCCTTTCTCATCGCAATGCTCCATAACCGTTGTCATCCCAATGCTCCATGTGCTTGTCAGCACAATGCTCCACAATCTTGTAATCACATTGCTCCATTAACATTGTCATCACAATGCTGCATGACAGTTCTCATCACAATGTTACACGCTTCTGTCATCACAATTCTCCATGCACATGTCATTGCAATGCCCCATGACCCCTGTCATAGCAAGCTCCATGCCTCTGTCATCACAATGCTTCACGAACTTTTCATCAAAATTCTCAATGGCAGTTGTCATCACAATGCTCCATGACCCTTGTCATCACAATGCTCCAAGCCCTTGTCATCACAATGCTCCAATAACTTTGTCATCAAAATCCTCCAAAACACTTGGCATCACAATGCTCCATGCCATTGTCATCACAATGGAACATGAAATATGTCATCACAATGCTCCCTGACACCTGACTTCACAAAACACCATGACCTTGTCATCACAATGTGCCATGCCCACTGTCAACACATTTATCCATGAAACTTGTCAGACCAATGCTCCATGCCCCTGTCATCACAATGCTCCATGCACTTGTCATCACAGTGCTCCATGACCCCAGTTCTCACAATGCTCCGTGACTCCAATCATCACAAGGCTTCATGACCTGTGTCATCACAATGATCCATGCCCTCCTCATCACAAGGCTCTGTGAACTTTGTCCCCACAATGCTCCATGAACTTTTAATCACAATGCTCCGTGACACTTGTTATCACAATGCTCCGTGAGTCCAGTCATCACAATGCTTCATGACCTTTGTCATCACAATGGTCCATGCCCTCTTCATCAACAGTCTCTGTGACCATTTTAACCTCAATGCTCCATGAAATTTTCATCACAATGCTCTTTGACCCTTGTCATCACAATATTTTATGCCTTTATCATCGCAATGCTCCATAACCGTTGTCATCCCAATGCTCCATGTGCTTGTCAGCACAATGCTCCACAATCTTGTAATCACATTGCTCCATTAACATTGTCATCACAATGCTGCATGACAGTTCTCATCACAATGTTACACGCTTCTGTCATCACAATTCTCCATGCACATGTCATTGCAATGCCCCATGACCCCTGTCATAGCAAGCTCCATGCCTCTGTCATCACAATGCTTCACGAACTTTTCATCAAAATTCTCAATGGCAGTTGTCATCAAAATGCTCCATGACCCTTGTCATCACAATGCTCAAAGCCCTTGTCATCACAATGCTCCAATAACTTTGTCATCAAAATCCTCCAAAACACTTGGCATCACAATGCTCCATGCCATTGTCATCACAATGGAACATGAAATATGTCATCACAATGCTCCCTGACACCTGACTTCACAAAACACCATGACCTTGTCATCACAATGTGCCATGCCCACTGTCAACACATTTATCCATGAAACTTGTCAGACCAATGCTCCATGCCCCTGTCATCACAATGCTCCATGCACTTGTCATCACAGTGCTCCATGACCCCAGTTCTCACAATGCTCCGTGACTCCAATCATCACAAGGCTTCATGACCTGTGTCATCACAATGATCCATGCCCTCCTCATCACAAGGCTCTGTGAACTTTGTCCCCACAATGCTCCATGAACTTTTAATCACAATGCTCCGTGACACTTGTTATCACAATGCTCCGTGAGTCCAGTCATCACAATGCTTCATGACCTTTGTCATCACAATGGTCCATGCCCTCTTCATCAACAGTCTCTGTGACCATTTTAACCTCAATGCTCCATGAAATTTTCATCACAATTCTCTTTGACTCTTGTCATCACAATACTCTCTGCTTTTCTCAGCACAATGCTCCATGACTGTTGTCATCACAATGCTCCATGTGCTTGTCAGCACAATGCTGCATGACACGTCATCGCAATGCACCATGCGCTTGTCATCACTGTACTCCACAATCCTGTCATCACAATGCTCCATTAACATTCTCATCACAATGCTCCATGCACTTCTCATCAATATGCTCTCTCACCACTGATATCACAATGTTACATTACTATTCATTACAATACTCCCTCACCCCTGGCATCACAGTGTTCCATGACTCCTGTCATCACCATGCTACATGCACTTATCATCACAATGTTCGATGAACTATGACATCACAATGTTCCATAACCCCTGTCATAAAAATGCTCCATGAAATTTTCATCACAATGCTCCGTGACACTTGTTACCACAATGCTCCATCCCTTTGTCAACTCAATGCTCCATGACCCTTTTCATCACAATATTCCATGACCTTTGTCATCACAATTCTCAATACACTTGTCATCACAATGCTCCCTGACTCTTGTCATCAGAATGCTCCTGGAACCCTGGCACGAAAAGTCTCCATGCCATTTTCATCACAATGCCCCATGCCATTTTCATCACAATAATCCATGCCTTTGTCATCAAAATACTCCACAAGCTTGTCATCCAAATGCTCCATGACCCGTGTCATCACAATTCTCCATGCACTTGCCAGCACAATGTTCCCTGACCCTTGTCATCACAGTGCTCCAAGCCATTGTCATCACAATGCTCCATTACCTTTGTCATCAGAATCCTCCATGACACTTGGCATCACAATGCTCCTTGACATTGTCATCACAATGGGCCATTACATATGTCATCACAATGCTCCCTGACACCAGTCTTCACAATACTGCATTACCTGGTGTTCACAATGCACCATGACCTTGTCATCACAATGCGCCATTCCAACTGTCATTGCAATAATCCACGAAACTTATTGGACCAAAGTTCCATGCCCTTTTCATCACAATGCTCCATGCCCTTGTTATCACAATGCTCCGTGACTCCAGTCACCACAATGGTCCATGCCCTCGTCATCAACAGTCTCTCTGACATTTTTAACCTCAATGCTCCATGAAATTTTCATCACAATGCTCTTTGACCCTTGTCATCACAATATTTTATGCCTTTATCATCGCAATGCTCCATAACCGTTGTCATCCCAATGCTCCATGTGCTTGTCAGCACAATGCTCCACAATCTTGTAATCACATTGCTCCATTAACATTGTCATCACAATGCTGCATGACAGTTCTCATCACAATGTTACACGCTTCTGTCATCACAATTCTCCATGCACATGTCATTGCAATGCCCCATGACCCCTGTCATAGCAAGCTCCATGCCTCTGTCATCACAATGCTTCACGAACTTTTCATCAAAATTCTCAATGGCAGTTGTCATCAAAATGCTCCATGACCCTTGTCATCACAATGCTCAAAGCCCTTGTCATCACAATGCTCCAATAACTTTGTCATCAAAATCCTCCAAAACACTTGGCATCACAATGCTCCATGCCATTGTCATCACAATGGAACATGAAATATGTCATCACAATGCTCCCTGACACCTGACTTCACAAAACACCATGACCTTGTCATCACAATGTGCCATGCCCACTGTCAACACATTTATCCATGAAACTTGTCAGACCAATGCTCCATGCCCCTGTCATCACAATGCTCCATGCACTTGTCATCACAGTGCTCCATGACCCCAGTTCTCACAATGCTCCGTGACTCCAATCATCACAAGGCTTCATGACCTGTGTCATCACAATGATCCATGCCCTCCTCATCACAAGGCTCTGTGAACTTTGTCCCCACAATGCTCCATGAACTTTTAATCACAATGCTCCGTGACACTTGTTATCACAATGCTCCGTGAGTCCAGTCATCACAATGCTTCATGACCTTTGTCATCACAATGGTCCATGCCCTCTTCATCAACAGTCTCTGTGACCATTTTAACCTCAATGCTCCATGAAATTTTCATCACAATTCTCTTTGACTCTTGTCATCACAATACTCTCTGCTTTTCTCAGCACAATGCTCCATGACTGTTGTCATCACAATGCTCCATGTGCTTGTCAGCACAATGCTGCATGACACGTCATCGCAATGCACCATGCGCTTGTCATCACTGTACTCCACAATCCTGTCATCACAATGCTCCATTAACATTCTCATCACAATGCTCCATGCACTTCTCATCAATATGCTCTCTCACCACTGATATCACAATGTTACATTACTATTCATTACAATACTCCCTCACCCCTGTCATCACAGTGTTCCATGACTCCTGTCATCACCATGCTACATGCACTTATCATCACAATGTTCGATGAACTATGACATCACAATGTTCCATAACCCCTGTCATAAAAATGCTCCATGAAATTTTCATCACAATGCTCCGTGACACTTGTTACCACAATGCTCCATCCCTTTGTCAACTCAATGCTCCATGACCCTTGTCATCACAATATTCCATGACCTTTGTCATCACAATTCTCAATACACTTGTCATCACAATGCTCCCTGACTCTTGTCATCAGAATGCTCCTGGAACCCTGGCACGAAAAGTCTCCATGCCATTTTCATCACAATGCCCCATGCCATTTTCATCACAATAATCCATGCCTTTGTCATCAAAATACTCCACAAGCTTGTCATCCAAATGCTCCATGACCCGTGTCTTCACAATTCTCCGTGCACTTGCCAGCACCATGCTCCCTGACCCTTGTCATCTCAGTGCTCCAAGCCATTGTCATCACAATGTTCCATTACATTTGTCATCAGAATCCTCCATGACACTTGGCATCACAATGCTCCATGCCATTGTCATCACAATGGGCCATTACATATGTCATCACAATGCTCCCTGACACCTGTATTTACAATACTGCATGACCTTGTCATCTCAATGTGCCATGCCCACTGTCAACACAATTATCCATGAAACATGTCAGACCAATGCTCCATGCCCCTGTCATCACAATGCTCCTTGCGCTTGTCATCACAATGCTCCATCATCCCATTTCTCAAATTGCTCCGTGACTCCAGTCATCACAAGGCTTCATGACCAGTGTCATCACAATGATCCATGCCCTCATCATCACAAGGCTCTGTGAAATTTGTCACCACAATGCTCCATGAACTTTTCATGACAATGCTCCGTGACACTTGTTACCACAATGCTCCATCCCTTTGTCAACTCAATGCTCCATGACCCTTGTCATCACAATGTTCCATGACCTTTGTCATCACAATTCTCAATACACTTGTCATCACAATGCTCCCTGACTCTTGTCGTCAGAATGCTCCTTGAAACCTGTCACGAAAAGTCTCCATGCCGTTTTCATCACAATGCCCCATGCCATTTTCATCACAATACTCCATGCCTTTGTCATCAAAATACTCCACAAGCTTGTCATCAGAATGCTCCATGACCCGTGTCTTCACATTTCTCCATGCACTTGCCAGCACAATGCTCCCTAACACTTGTCATCACAATGCTCCATGTCATTGTCATCACAATGGGCCATTACATATGTCATCACAATGCTCCCTTACACCAGTCTTCACAATACTGGATGACCTGGTCTTCACAATGCTCCATGCCCTTGTCATCACAATGCGCCATTCCAACTCTCACTGCAATAATCCATGAAACTTATTAGACCAATGTTCCATGCCCTTGTCATCACAGAGCTCCATGCCCTTGTTATCACAATGCTCCGTGACTCCAGTCATCACAATGCTTCATGACATTTGTCATCACAATGGTCCATGACCTCGTCATCATCAGTCTCTGTGACATTTTTAACCTCAATGCTCCATGAAATTTTCATCACAATTCTCTTTGACCCTTGTCATCACAGTACTCTCTGCCTTTCTCATCACAATGCTCCATGACCGTTGTCATCACAATGCTCCATGCGCTTCTCAGCACAATGTTCCATGACACGTCCTCAAAATGCACCATGCACTTGTCATCAGAGTGTTCCACAATCTTGTCATCAAAATGCTCCATTAACATTGTCATCACAATTCTCCATGCACTTCTCATCAATATGCTCTCTCACCACTGATATCACTATGTTACATCACTATTCATTACAATACTCCCTCACCCCTGTCATCAGAGTGTTCCATGACTCCTGTCATCACCATGCTACATGCACTTATCATCACAATGTTCGATGACCTATGACATCACAATGTTCCAAAACCCCTGTCATCAAAATGCTCCATGAACGTTTTCATCAAAATGCTCCATGTTCCCTGATATCACAGTGCTCCATACCCCTTGTCATTACAGTGCTCCATGACACTCGTCATCACAATTATCCATGGTCTTCTCATCGCAATGCTCCACGGTCTTGCCATCTCAATAATCCATGCTCTGGTCATCACACTGCTCCATGTCCTTTGTCATCACAATTCTTCACGTCCTTTTCATCACAATGCTCCATGACAGTTCTCATCACAATGTTACATGGTTTTGTCATCACAATTCTCCATGCACATGTCATCGCAATGCCCCATGACCCCTGTCATAGCAAGCTCCATGCCTTTGTCATTACAATGCTTCACAACCTTTTCATCAAAATTCTCAATGGCCGTTGTCATCACAATGTTCCATGACCCTTGTCATCACAATGCTCCAAGCCCTTGTCATCACAATGCTCCATTACTTTTGTCATCACAATCCTCCAGAACACTTGACATCACAATGCTCCATGCCATTGTCATCACAATGGAACATGAAATATGTCATCACAATGCTCCCCGACACCTGTCTTCACAATACTGCATGACCTTGTCATCACAATGTGCCATGCCCACTGTCAACACAATTATCCATGAAAATTGTCACACCAATGCTCCATGCCCCTGTCATCACAATGCTCCATGCCCTTGTCATCACAATGCTCCATGACCGCAGTTCTCACAGTGCTCCGTGACTCCAGTCATCACAAGTCTTCATGACCTGTGTCATCACAATGATCCATGCCCTCATCATTACAAGGCTCTGTGAACTTTGTCACCACAATGCTCCATGAACTTTTCATCACAATGCTCCGTGACACTTGTTACCACAATGCTCCATCCCTTTGTCAACTCAGTGCTCCATGACCCTTGCCATCACAATGTTCCATGACCTTTGTCATCACAATTCTCAATACACTTGTCATCACAATGCTCCCTGTCTCTTGTGGTCAGAATGCTCCTTGAACCCTGTCACGAAAAGCCTCCATGCCGTTTTCATCACAATGCCCCATGCCATTTTCATCACAATACTCCATGCCTTTGTCATCAAAATACTCCACAAGCTTGTCATCCAAATGGTCCATGACCCGTGTCTTCACAATTCTCCATGCACTTGCCAGCACAATGCTCCCAGACCCTTGTCATCACAATGCTCCAAGCCATTGTCATCACAATGCTCCTTTAACTTTGTCATCAGATTCCTCCATGACACTAAGCATCACAATGTTCCATGCCATTGTCATCACAATGGGCCATTACATATATCATCACAATGCTCCCTGACACCAGTCTTCACAATACTGCATGACCTGGTCCTCACCATGCTCCATGCCCTTGTCATCACAATGCGCCATTCCAACTGTCATTGCAATAATCCATGAAATGTATTAGAACAATTTTCCATGCCTTTGTCATCACAATGCGCCATGCCCTTGTCATCACAATGCTAGAAGCCACTATCATCACAATGCTCCATTAACTTTGTCATCAGCTTCCTCCATAACACTTGGCATCACAATGCTCCATGCCATTGTCATCACAATGGGCCATTACATATGTCATCACAATGCTCCCTGACACCAGTCTTCACAATACTGCATGAACTCGTCTTCACAATGTTCCATGCCCTTGTTATCACAATACTCCATGACCCATGTCATCACAATGCTCCGTGAGTCCAGTCATCACAGTGCTTCATGACCTTTGTCATCACAATGGTCCATGACCTCGTCAGCAACAGTCTCTGTGACATTTTTAACCTCAGTGCTCAATGAAATTTTCATCACAATGCACTTTGACCCTTGTCATCACAATACTCTATGCCTTTCTCAGCACAATGCTCCATGACCGTTGTCATCACAGTGCTCCATGCGCTTGTGAGCACAATGCTCCATGACCCCTGTCTTAGCAAGCTCCGTGCCTCTGTCATCACAATGCTCCACGACCATTTTATGAAAATTCTCAATGGCCGTTGTCATCAAAATGCTCCATGACCCTTGTCATCACAATGTTCCATGCACTTGTCAGCGCAGTGCTCCACGACCCATGTCATCACAATGCTCCATAAACATTGTCTTCACAATGCTCCTTGCACGTCTTATCAAAATGATCTCTCACCACTGATATCATAATGTTCCCTCACTAGTCATCACAATACACCCACTCCAATGTCATCACAATAGTCCATAACCCCTGTCATGAAAATGTTCCATGACCCCTGACATCACAATGTTCCATAAACCCTGTCATCAAAATGTTCCATGACCCTTTTCATCAAATTGCTCCATGACCCTGTCATCACAATGCTCCCTGCCTTTCTCGTCACAATGCACCACGCCCTTGTCATCAAAATGCTCCATGACTTTGTCATCACAAAGATCCATGACCCTTGTCAGCAGAATGCTCCATGTCATTGTCATCACAATGCTCCATGATCGCTCTCATCACATTGATCCATGCCCTTGTCATCACAAAGCTCCATGACGCATGTCATCAGAATGCTTCATGGCCTTCTCATCACAATGCTCCATGCACTTGCCATCACAATGCTCCATTACACCTGTCATCACAATGCTCCATGACCCCTGTAATCACAATGCTCCATGCCCCTATTCATCTCAATGCTCCATGAACCCTGTCATCACAATGCACCATGCCCTCCATCATAATGCTTTATGCAATTGTCATCACAATGAAATCATAATGCTCCATGACCTCTCTCATCACAATGCTCAAAAACCTTGTGATCAAAATGTTCCATAACATTTGTCATCACAACGCTCCATTATGCCTGCCATCACAATAATCCATGCCCTTTTCATCACAATGCTCCATGACTTATGTAATCACAATTCTCAATACACTTGTCATCACAATGTTCCCTGACTCTTCTCGTCAGAATGCTCCTTGAACCCTGGCACAAAAAGGCTCCATGACTTTATCATCACAATGTCCCATGCCATTTTCATCACAATGCTCCATGCCATTGTCATCAAAATACTCCACAAGCTTGTCATCCAAATGCTGCATGACCCATGTCATCACAATTCTCCATGCACTTGCCAGCACAATGCTCCCTGACCCTTTTCATCACAATGCTCCAAGCCATTGTCATCACAATGCTCCATTACCTTTGTCATCAGAATCCTCCATGACACTTGGCATCACAATGCTCCATGCCATTGTCATCACAATGGGCCATTACATATGTCATCACAATGCTCCCTGACACCAGTCTTCACAATACTGCATGACCTGGTCTTCACAATGTTCCATGTCCTTGTCATCACAATGCGCCATTCCAACTGTCATTGCAATAATCCATTAAACTTATTAGACCAATGTTCAATGCCCTTCTTATCACAATGCTCCGTGACTCCAGTCATCACAATGCTTCATGACCTTTGTCATCACAATGGTCCATGCCCTCGTCATCAACAGTCTCTGTGACCTTTTTAACCTCAATGCTCCATGAAATTTTCATCACAATGCTCTTTGACACTTGTCATCACAATACTCTATGCCTTTATCAGCACAATGCTCCATGACTGTTGTCATCACAATGCTCCATGCCTTTGTCAGCACAATGCTCCATGACACGTCATCACAATGCACCATGCGCTTGTCATCACAGTGCTCCACAATCTTGTCATCACAATGCTCCATTAACCTTGTCATCACAATGCTCCATGCACTTCTCATCAATATGCTCTCTCACCACTGATATCACATTGTTACATCACTATTCATTACAATACTCCCTCACCCCTGTCATCACAATGTTCCATGACTCCTGTCATCACAGTGCTACATGCACTTATCATCACAATGTTCGATGACCTATGACATCACAATATTCCATAACCCCTGTCATCAAAATGCTCCATGACCCTTTTCATCAAAATGCTCCATGTCCCCGGACATCACAATGCTCCATAGCCCTTGTCATTACAGTGCTCCATGACGCTCGTCATCACAATTATCCATGGTCTTCTCATCACAATTCTCCACGGTCTTGCCATCACAGTGCTCCATGCCCTGGTCATCACAATGCTCCATGTCCCTTGTCATCACAATTCTCCATGTCCTTGTCATCACAATGCTCCATGACAGTTCTCATCACAATGTTACATGGTTTTCTCATCACAATTCTCCATGCACATGTCATCGCAATGCCCCATGACCACTGTCATAACAAGCTCCATGCCTTTGTCATCACAATGCTTCACGACATGTTCATCAAAATTCTCAATGGCCGTTGTCATCACAATGCTCCATGAAACTTGTCATCACAATGCTCCAAGCCCTTGTCATCACAATGCTCCATGCCATTGTCATCACAATGGAACATGAAATATGTCATCACAATGCTCCCTGACACCTGTTTTCACAATATTGCATAACCTTGTCATCACAATATGCCATGCCAAATGTCAACACAATTATCCATGAAACTTGTCAGACCAATGCTCCATGCCCCTGTCATCACAATGCTCCATACCCTTGTCATCACAATGCTCCATGACCCCAGTTCTCACAATGCTCCTTGACTCCAGTCATCACAAGGCTACATGAACTGTGTTATCACAATGATCCATGCCCTCTTCATCGCAAGGCTCTGTGAACTTTGTCACCACAATGCTCCATGAACTTTTCATCACAATGTTCCGTGACACTTGTTAACACAATGCTCCATCCCTTTGTAAACTCAATGCTCCATGAACCTTGTCATCACAATGTTCCATGTGCTTGTCAGTGCAGTGCTCCATGACCCATGTCATCACAATGCTCCATAAACATTGTCATCACAATGCTCCTTGCACGTCTTATCAAAATGCTCTCTCACCACTGATATCAAAATGTTCCCTCACTAGTCATCACAATACACCCACTCCCCTGTCATCCCAATGGTCCATAACCCCTGTCATGAAAATGTTCCATGACCCCTGATATCACAATGTTCCATAACCTCTGTCATCAAAATGTTCCATCACCATTTTCATCAAATTGCTCCAAGACACTGTCATCACAATGCTCCATGCTCCTTGTAATCAAAATGATCCATGACCTCTGTCATCACAATGCTCCAAACCCTTGTGATCACAATGTTCCATAACACTTGTCATCTCAACGCTCCATGATGCCTGACATCACAATACACCATGTCCTTCTCATCACAATGCTCCATGAACTTTGTCATCACAATTCTCAATACACTTGTCATCACAATGCTCCCTGACACTTGTCTTCAGAATGCTCCTTGAACCCTGTCATGAAAAGGCTCCATGCCTTTTTCATCACAATGTCCCATGCCGTTTTCAACACAATGCTCCATGCCATTGTCATCAAAATACTCCACAAATTTGTCATCAGAATACTCCATGACCTTTGTCATCACAATTCTCCATGCACTTGTCAGCACAATGCTCCCTGACCGTTGTCATCACAATGTTCCAAGCCATTGTCATCACAATGCTCCATTACCTTTGTCATCAGAATCCTCCATGACACTTGGCATCACAATGCTCCATGCCATTGTCATCACAGTGGGCCATTACATATGTCACCACAATGCTCCCTGACACCTGTCTTCACAATACTGCATGACCTGGTCTTCACAATGCTCCATGCCCTTGTCATCACAATGCACCATTCCAACTGTCATTGCAATAATCCATGAAAGTTATTAGACCAATGATCCGTGCACTTGTCATCACAATGCTCCATGCCCTTGTTATCACAATGCTCCATGACCCATGTCATCACAATGCTCCGTGACTCCTGTCATCTCACTGATTCATGACCTTTGTCATCACAGTGGTCCATGCCCTCGTCATCAACAGTCTCTGTGACCTTTTTAACCTCAATGCTCAATGAAATTTTCATCACAATGCTCTTTGACCCTTGTCATCACAGTACTCTATGCCTTTCTCAGAACAATGCTCCATGACCGTTGTCATCACAATGTTCCATGCGCTTGTCAGCACAATGCTCCATGACACATGTCATCAAAATGCACCATGCGCTTGTCATCACAGTGCTCCACAATCTTGTTATCACAATGCTCCATTAACCTTGTCATCACAATGCTCCACGCACTTCTCATCAATATGCTCTCTCACCAATGATATAACAATGTTACATCACTATTTATCACAATACTCCCTCACCCCGGTCATCACAATGTTCCATGACTCCTGTCATCACAATGCTACATGCACTTATCATCACAAAGTTCGATGACATATGACATCACAATGTTCCATAAGCCCTGTCATCAAAATGCTCCATGACCCTTTTCATCAAAATGCTCCATGTCCCCTGACATCACAATGCTCCATACCCCTTGTTATTACAGTGCTCAATGTCGCTCTTCATCACATTTATCCATGGTCTTCTCATCAGAATGCTCTACGGTCTTGACATCACAATGCTCCATGCCCTGGTCATCACAGTTCTCAAAGTTCTTGGCATCACTATGTTCCATGACACTTCTTCTCACAGTGTTATATGCTATGTCAGCACAATACTACACAAGCTTGTCATCAGAATGCTCCATGACCCCTGTCATCACAATACTCCCTGCCTCGCATTCAAGTCGGCCTCGTTGCCTTCCTTCAGTAGATTTCTGGACGATAGTTGTCCTTTATTACTCTGCCAGTTTGTGAATTGCTGTGCCCCTGAGCTCCATTTTTCAACTCGATTTTTGTGAGCTGAACACAAGTCAAAAAATTTGGTTCAGGACACATAATGTTTCTCGGTGGGTGTCTGAGACTTTGCATAATTCTTCTTCCAGCCGGGGAATTAGAGTGACGTGTCCCAGTCCAAATGCCTAACAGCTACTCTGTCATTGTTTCTCCCTCTTCCCTTCCATCCTCTGACAAATTGACAACCTGTGCGAAACACGAGGTTAAAGGGGCTGTCTCTCCAAGTTGGGAGATTGATAGTAAAGCAGTTGGAAAGTCAAACCAGAGCACCAGGAGAGGGACTATTCGTTGAATTTTAGAAACCTTTTGTATTCACAGTGTGTCCATTCTCTACGTTTCCTTTTCATGTTATAGCTATAGTAATATTCCCTTCAACCTGGAGAGTAGGGACCCATGGAATGGGGGCCATGCATTATTGCTTTAAAAGGTCTGCATTTGCTCACCCAATCTCACCAATCCTCTCAGTCCCAAGTGTCCAGCCTTATGCCACATCCAGCTGTCATTGTAGATAGGGTCACTCCAGGTTTCATCAGAGATCCTCAAGGAATTGTAATGGATTTCCCTGTTTTTTTGTTTTCTCTTTGAAATTCCTTTTTATAGGGGGTTTGAGCTGATTCTCGCTGCCATGTTTATGCCAGTCTAGACACACTTGATTCCCTTATGGAGACCTATCAATACATAGGTTTTAATATTCTTACTAATCAGATCTATTCCTCTGATGGAAATAGGGGTTTTGAGTCCCGTTCACTGCGGAAGGAGTAGTTCTTGTCTATTGTGTATTTGGATTATGGAACGGTAACTGTGCTAATATCAAACTCTGGTTTTGTGCATCTCCGCACCTCTTCTTTCCTCTTAAGCAAGCATAAGAGTGTTTTCTAAATCTGTGACTCTGTTCTATTTCCTAATTCAGTTCATATGTAGCCATGTTTATATTCCCTTCGTAAGTGATATCTTATGTCAGAATGCACCATGGCCCTTGTCATAATAATGCTCCATGACCCCTGTCATCACATTGCACCATGCCCTAGTTATCACAATGCTCCCTGTCCCTTGTCATCACAATTCTCCTCGTCCTTGTCATCACAATGCTACATGAAACTTCTCATCACAACATTACATGCTCTTGTTATCACATTGCTCCATGACACCTGTCATCACAATGCTTCATGCCCCATGTCATTACAGTGCTCCATGATGCTCCTCATCACAATTACCCGAGGTCTTCTCATCACAATGCTCCACGGTTTTGCCATCACATTGCTCCATGCCCTGGTCATCTCACAGCTCAATGTCCTTTGTCCTCACAATTCTCCATGTCCTTGTCATCACATTGCTCCATGACACTTCTCATCACAATGTTATATGCTCTTGTCATCACAATACTCCATGCACTTGTCATCGCAATGCTCCATGACCCCTGTCATAGGAAGCTCCATGCGCTTGTCATCACAATGTTTCACGACCTGGAAATTAAAATTATCAGTGGCTCTTGTCATCACAATGCTCCATGCCCTTGTCATCACAATGCTCCCTTACCTTTGTCACAACAATCCTCCATGACACTTGGCATCACAATGCTCGTGCTATTGTCATCAAAATGGAACATGAAATATGTCATCACAATGCTCTCTGACACCTGTCTTCACAATACTCCATGAAATTGTCATCACAATGCTCCAGGCCCTTGTCATCACAATGTGCCATGCCCAATGTCATCACAGTAATCCATGAAATTTCTCAGACCAATGATCCATGCCCCTTTTCATCACAATGCTCCATGAACCCTGTCATCACAATGCACCATGCCCATCATCATAATGCTTCATGCTATTGTCATCACAATGAAATCAAAATGCTCCATGACCTCTGTCATCACAATGCTCCAAACCTTTGTAATCACAATGTTCCATAACACTTGTCATCACAATGCCCCATGACGCTACTCATCACAATTATCCATGGTCTTCCCATCTCAATGCTCCATGACATTTGTCATCACAATGCTCAATACCCTTGTCATCACAATGCTCCCTGACACTTGTCGTCAGAATGCTCCTTGAAACCCTTCATGACAAGGCTCCATGCCTTTCTCATCACAATGATCCATGCCCTTTTCATCACAATTCTCCAAGACCCCTGCAATCACAAAGCTCCTTGCCCTTGTCATCACAAATCTCCATGGAAAATGTCATGAGAATGCTCCATTGCCTTCTCATCACAATGCTCCATGCCATTGTCATCACAATGCTCCAAGACACCTGTAATCACAATGCTCCATTCCTCTTTTCATCAGAATGCTCCATGAGACTTGTCATCACAAGGATCCATGGTCTTCTCATCAAAATGCTCCAGGACATTGTCATCAAAATGCTCCATTCCCTTATCATCACAATGCACCATGAACCCTGTCATCACAATACTCCATGTACATTTTCAGCCTAATACTCCATGACCTTCTCATCACAATGCTCCATGACTACTGTCATCACAACGCTCCATGACACCTGACAACACAATGATCCGGGACTCTTGTCATCACAATGCTCCATTCCCTAGTCATCACAATGCTCCATGACCCCTGTCATCATAATACTCCATGAACATTTTCAGCCCAATACTACATGACCCTTGTCATTACAATGATCCATTCCCTTGTCATCCCAATGCTCCATGACCCCTGTATTTAAAATCCTCCGTGATGTTTGTCATCACAGTGCTCCATGACACCTGTCATCACAATGCTACATGCCTTTGTCAGGAAATGCTACATGACCTTGTCATTACAATGCTCTATGTGCTTGTCATCACAATACTCCATTACCATTGTCATCACGATCCTCCATGAACGTTGGGATCACATTGCTTCATACCCTTGTCATCACAATGCTCCATGCTCCTTGAAATCAAAATGATCCATGACCTCTGTCATCACAATGCTCCAAACTCTTGTGATCACATTGTTCCATAACACTTGTCATCACTACGCCCCATGACGCCTGTCCTCTCAATACTCCATGCCCTTATTGTCACAATGCTCCATGACCTTTGTCATCACAATGCTCAATACACTTGTCATCACAATGCTCCCTGACACTTGTCTTCAGAATGCTCCTTGAACCCTCTAACAAAAAGGCTCCATGCCTTTTTCATCACAATGTCCCATGCCATTTTCATCACAGTGCTCCATGACCCTTGTCATCACAATTCTCCATGTACTTGTCGGCACAATGCTCCCTGACCCTTGTCATCACAATGCTCCAAGCCATTGTCATCACAATGCTCCATTATCTTTGTCATCAGTATCCTCCATGACACTTGGCATCACAATGCTCCATGCCATTGTCATCACAATGGGCCATTATATATGTCATCACAATGCTCCCTGACACCAGTCTTCATAATACTGCATGACCTTGTCATCACAATTCTCCATTCCCTTGCCATCACAGTGCGCCATTCCAACTGTCATCGCAATAATCCATGAAACTTATTAGAGCAATGCTCCATGTCCTTGTCATCACAATGCTCCGTGACTCCAGTCATCACAATGCTTCATGACCTTTGTCATCAAAATGGTCCATGCCTTCGTCATCAACAGTCTCTATGAATTTTTAACCACAATGCTCCATGAAGTTTTCATCACAATGCTCTTTGACCCATGTCATCACAATGCTCTATGCCTTTCTCAACACAATGCTCCATGACCCTTGTCATCACAATGCTCCATGGGCTTCTCAGCACAATGCTCCATGACCCTTGTCATCACAATGAGCCATGCGCTTGTCATCACAGTGCTCCACAATCTTGTCATCACAATGCTCCATAAATCTTGTCATCACAATGCTCCATGCACTTCTCATCAAAATGCTCTCTCACCACTGATATCACAATGTTACATCACTATTCATCACAGTACTACCTCACTACTGTCATCACAGTGCTACATGCACTTATCATCACAATGTTCGATGACCCCTGACATCACACTGCTCCATAACCCTTGTCATCAAAATGCTCCATGACCATTTTCATCAAAATGCTCCATGACCCCTGACATCACAATGTTCCATAACCACTGTCATCAAAATGTTCCATGACCCTTTTCATCAAAATGCTCCATGACCCCTGACATCACAATGTTCCATAACCACTGTCATCGAAATGTTCCATGACCCTTTTCATCAAATTGCTCCATGACCCTGTCATGACAATGCTCCCTGCCCTTCTCATCACAATGCAGCACGCTCTTGTCATCAAAATGCTCCATGACCTTTGTCATCACATAGCTCCATGACCCTTGGCATCACAATGCTCCATGCCATTGTCATCACAATGCTCCATGAACCCTCTCATCACATTGATGCATGCAATTGTCATCAAAAAGCTCCATGACACTTGTCATCACACTACTCGATGCCCTTTTCATCACAATGCTCCTGGCCCTTGTCATTACAGTCCTTTATGACCCATGTATCACTGTGTTCCGTGCCCTTGTTATCACAATGCTCAATTCCAACTCTCATCACAATAATCCATGAAACTTTTCAGACCAATGCTGCTGCCCTTGTCATCACAATGCTACATGACCCATGCCATCACAACGTTCCAAGGCCTTGTCATCACAAGGCTCCATGACCATTGTCATCACAATGCTCCAAGACCCCTGTAATCACAATGCTCCATGCCCTTTTCATCACAAAGCTCCATGATGCATGTCATCAGAATGCTCCATGGCATTCTCATCACAATGCTCCATGCCCTTGTCATTACAATCCTCCATGACCCATGTATCACTGTGTTCCATGCCCTTGTCATCACAATGCTCCATGCCCACTCTCATCACAGTAATCCATGAAATATTTCAGACCAATGCTCCATGAACTTCTCATCACAATGCTCAATTACCCCTGTCATAACAATGCTCCATGACCCCTGTCATCACAATGCTCCACACCCCTTGTCATTACAGTGCTCCATGAGGCTTGTCATCACAATTATCCATGGTCTTCTCATCACAATGCTCCACGGTCTTGCCATCACAATGGTCCATGCCCTGGTCATCACACTGCTCCATGTCCCTGTCATCACAATTCTCCACGTTCTTGGCATCACTATGCTCCATGACACTTCTCATCAAAGTGTTACATGCTTTGTCATCACAATTCTCAATGCACTTGTCATCACAATGCTCCATGACCCCTGTCATAGCAAGCTCCATGTGCTTGTCGTCACAATACTCCATGTCCTTGTCGTCACAATGCTCCATGACCTTTGTCATCACAATGCTCAATACACTGGTAATCAAAATGCTCCCTGACACTTGTCTGTATGCTCCTTGAACCCTGTCATGACAAGGCTCCATGTCTTTTTCATAGAATGATCCATGCCCTTTTCATCCCAATGCTCCAAGACCCCTGTAATCACAATGCTCCGTGCCCTTGTCATCACAAAGCTCCATGACGCCTGTCAGAATGCTCCATTGCCTTCTCATCACAATGCTCCATGCCCTTGTCATCACAATGCTCCAAGACCACTGTAATCACAATGCTCCATGCCCCTTTTCATCAGAATGCTCCATGAGACTTTTCATTACAAGACTCCATGGTCCTCTCATCACAATGCTCCAGGAACTTGCCATCACAGTGCTCCATTCCATTGTCATCACAATGCTCCATGACCCCTGTCATCAAAATACTCCATGAATATTTTCAGCCCAATGCTCCATGCCCTTGTCATCACAATGCTCCATTACCCCTGTCATAACAATGCTCCATGACCGCTTCCATCACCATGTTCCACGGCCTTGTCATAACAAGGCTCCATGACCCTTGTCATCACAATGCTCCAAGACCCCTGTAATCACCATGCTCCATGCCTCTTATCATCTCATTGCTCCATGAACCCTGTCATCACAATGCACCATGCCCATTATCATAATGCTTCATGCTGTTGTCATCACAATGAAATCAAAATTCTCCATGACCTCTGTCATCACAATGCTCCGAACCCTTGTGATCACAAGGTTCCATAACACTTGCCATCACAAAGCCCCATGCCGCTGGTCATCACAATTATCCATGGACTTCTCATCACAATCCTCCATTACCTTTGTCATCACAATTCTCAATACACTTGTCATCACAATGCTCCCTGACACTTGTCATCAGTATGCTCCTTGAACCCTGTCATGACAAGTCTCCATGCCTTTTTCATCACAATGATCCATGCCCTTTTCATCACAATGCTCCATATCATTGTCATCACAATATTCCACAAGCTTGTCATCAGAATGCTCTGTGACCCTTGTCATCACAATGATCCATGCCCCTGTCATCACAATGCTCCATGCCCCTTGTCATTACAGTGCTCCATGATGCTCGTCATCACAATTATCCATGGTCTTCTCATCACAGTGCTCCACGGTCTTGCCATCACAATGCTCCATTCCCTGATCATCACAATACTCCATGTCCCTTGTTATCACAATTCTCCACGTCCTTGTCATCACAATGCTCCATGACAGTTCTCATCACAATGTTACATGCTCTTGTCATCACAATTCTCCATGCACTTGTCATCGCAATGCCCATGACCCCTGTCATAGCAAGCTCCATGCCCTTGTCATCACAATGCTCCAAGCCCTTGTCATCACAATGCTCCATTACCTTTGTCATCACAATCCTCCATAACACTTGACATCACAATGCTCCATGCCATTGTCATCACAATGGGCCATGAAATATGTCATCACAATGCTCCCTGACACCTGTCTTCACCATATTCCATGACCTTGTCTTCCCAATGCTCCATGCCCTTGTCATCAAAATGTGCCATGCCCACTCTCAACACAATTATCCATGAAACTTATCAGACCAATGCTCCATGCCCCTGTCATCAAAATGTTCCATGTAATTTTCATCACAATGCTCCATGAACCCTATCATCACATTATTCCATGCCCTTGTCATCACAAAGCCCCTTGATGCTTGTCATCACAATGCCCAATGCACTTCTCATCACAATGCTCCATGCCCTTGTCATTACAATCCACAGTGACCCATGTATCACAGTGTTCAGTGCCCTTGTCATCACAATGCTCCATGCCCACTCTCATGACAATAATCCATGAAAATTTTCAGACCAATGCTCCATGCCCTTCTCATCACAATGCTCCATTACACCTGTCATAAAAATGCTCCATGACCACTACCATCACAATGTTCCACAGCCTTTTCATCACAAGGCTCAATGACCCTTGTCATCACAATGCTCCAAGAACCCTGTAATCACAATGCTCCATGCCCTTGTCTTCAGAAAGCTCCATGACGCATGTCATAAGAATGCTCCATGGCCTTCTCATTCATGATGCTCCATGCCCATGTCATCACAATGCTCCAAGACTCCTGTAATAACAATAATCCATGCCCATTTTCATCACAATGCTCCATGAACCCTGTCATCACAATGCACCATGCCCAACATCATAATGGTTCAGGCTATTGTCATCACAATGAAATCAAAATGATCAATGACCTCTGTCATCACAATGCTCCAAATCCTTGTGATCACAATGTTCCATAACACTTATCATCACAACGCCCCATGACACTTGTCATAACAATTATCCATGGTCTTCTCATCACAATGCTCCATGACCTTTGTCATCACAATTCTCAATATCCTTGTCATCACAATGCTCCCTGACACTTGTCTTCAGTATGCTCCTTGAACCCTGTCATGACAAGGCTCCATGCCTTTTTCATGACAATGATCCATGCCCTTTTCATCACAGAGCTCCAAGACCCCTGTAATCACAATGCTCCATGCCCTTGTCATCACAATGCTCCATGACCCCTTTCATCACAATACTCCATGAGCATTTTCAGCCCAATGCTCCATGACCTTCTCATCACAATGCTCCGTGACGCTTGTCATCACAGTGCTCAATGAACCTTGTCATCACAATGCTCCTTGCCTTTGTCAGCAAAATGCTACATAATCTTGTCATCACAATGCTCCATGCGCTTGTCATCACATTCCTCCATGACCTTTGGGATCACATTGCTTCATGCCCTTGTCATCTCTCTCTTGCCTTTCTGGTTTTTACAGATATTCGGATGTCCCTTTTGACCGGTGGGAAGTGACAATTCTTTGTAGTGTGGATTTGCATTGTGCGCTTGCTTGATTGGCCAGAAAGGATGTATGCGTTTTCTCCTGAATATATTCAGGAGAAAAGGCATACGCACTTTTTGGCCTAGGGCATCACTGTCCAAGTTGTGATGCTTTTCCTGTGGTTTAAAGGTGATTCCCATTTACCTCTTGAAATATGTTTTGTGCAATTCTGCCTCATTTTCAAGTCCCCTTCTTTACCTTCCCTCAACAGATTTTTGGAAGAGAGTAGTCCTTTATAACTCTGCAGGTTTGTGAATTGCTGTGCCCCTGAGCCCCAATTTTCAAATCCCATTTTTGTGAGCTGGCCGCATATCCACAATTTTGCTTCAGGACCTATAGTGGTTCCAGGGGTGGCTATATTGGTTCCCTCTGTGTGGCTGAGGCTTTGGTTAATTCTTCTTCCTGACGGGAAAATAGAGTGACATGTGCCCGTCCAAATGCCTACATCTACTCTCTGATAGGTTCTCCCTCTTCCCTTTCATCCTCTGCACAATTAGAAAACAGTGCGAACCAGGAGGTTATAGGGGCTGACTCTCCTAAGTTGGAAGATTGATAGTAAAGCAGTTGGAATACCAAACTGGAACACAAGGAGAAGAAAAATTAGGAGAGTTTTAGAAACCTTTTGCCATGACAGGTTGTCCATTCTCTAGGTTTCCCATACATGTTATAACTGTAGTGATATTCCCTTCTACCTGGAGATTTGGGACCCATGGAATGGTTGCATGCATTACTACTTTAAGGGTCTGCATTTTCTCTCCCAATCTCACCAGTCCTCTCAGTCCCTAGTGTCCAGCCTTATGTCTCATCCAGCTGACTTTGCCGATAGGGTTATTCCAGGTTTCATCAGAACCTTTGAAGTAATTGTGTAAGAATTTGGCTGTTTTTTGTTTTTGTTTTTGAAATTCATGTTTATAATGGGGTTGAGCTGATTTTCACTTACTTGTTTATGCCGGTCTAGACAAAATTGATTCCCTTATGGAGACATATCAATACATAGGTTTTAAGATTCCTACTAGTCAGATATATACCTATGCGGGAAATAGGGGTATTGAGTCCCGTTCACTGAGGAAGGTGTAGGTCTTGTATATTCTGTATTTGGTTTATGGAATGGTACCTGTGTTAATATCAAACTCTGGTTTTATGCATCACCCCACCTCTCCTTTCTCCTGAAGCAGGCATAAGAGTTTTTTTTTTTTTTTTCTAAATGTGAGACTCTGTTCTCTTTCCTAATTCAGTTCATGTTTTGTGATATTGACATTTCCTCTATAAGTGATATCTTATGAAAAGATTATTTTTCTGTGTGACTAAATTCCCTTAGAATCATCATACTTAAATCCACTCATTATGCTGCTACTGGCCTTATATACATTGATTTCACGTCTGAGTGATATTCCGTTGTACAAAATTACCACAAGTTCTTTATACATTTCTGTTTTTCCTGGGATATTTTAGGTGTACCAAAGTTGAGCTTCTTGTATGCAGAGAAGCCCTAAACTTTGGGGTGCCTGTGTCTTATTGATATTTAGTCTTCCCAAGTTATATGCCCATGAGTTGAAGTCCCCTTTGCTCGGGGGCTTTGTATTTTAGATGTTTTAGGAAACAGCATACACTTCTTCAGAGTGGCTCTTGGATATTTATACCACACCCATCAGCATGACTTGGCTCCCTGTTTTCCATGGCCCCTCCTGCATTTTTGGTTTGTACACATTTTTTGGATGGCCTTTCTGAGCAGTGGAAATTGAGACTTCTTTGTTGTGCGGATATGCATTTCCCTCTTGCTTGGTTGGCCAAAAACTCTGTATGTTTTTTTTTTTTTTTCTCCTGAAGATATTCACGAGAAAAACACATACACCCTTTTGCCCAACTGCATCATTTTAGAAATTCTGCTGCTTTTCATATGCTTTAAATGTGAGTAGAATCAACCTTTTGAAATCTGTTTCCTGCAATTCTGCCTCTCATTCAGATCCTCTTCGTTGCCTTACCTGAATATATTTTTGGACGTTGGTTATCATTTATATCTTTGCAGGTCTTTGAATTTTCTGCTCCTGAGCTTCATTTTGCAACTCGCTTTCATTGTGTGCTGTATGCCAAACCATTGGATTGCTTCCGGCCCTATTCTGGTTCTGGGGAGGCAGGCTGAGCCTTTGGTTAATTTTTCTTCCTAATGGGAAATTAGAGTGGCATGTGCCTGTCAAAACTCCTACAGCTAACCTCTCATTGGTTCCCCCTCTTCCCATTTATCCTCTGCACAAATTGAAAACTGTGTAAAACAGGAGGTTAAAGGTGCTGATTCTCCAAGTGGGGAGATTGTTAGTAATGTGGCTGGAATGGCAAACCCCAGCACCAGGAGATCAAAAATGAGGTGCATTTTAGACACCTTTCCTGAGCACATGGTGTACATTCATCTCGGTTTCCCAGGCTTGTTTTCACTGTCAGAAGATTCCCTTGAACCTGCAGATTTGGGACCCATGGAATGGGTACCAGGCAGTATTACTTTAAAAGGTCTGCATTTTCTCACCAAGCCTCTCTAACATCTCTTAGCGTGCATAGCTTCCAGCCTTATATATCATCCTGCTGTGGGTCTACATGTGTTCAATCCATGTTACATCGTAGACCTTCAACAAAAGTTGTAAGAATTTTTGTCTGTCTCACTGTTTCTATAAATATTTTTAAATTTATTTTTATATTGGTTACAGCTGATTTTCAAAGCTCTGTTTTTTGCTCCTGTACATCCACTTGATTCATGTACTGTGAGACAACAATAAATTCCTTTTCAGATGCTTACCAGTCACATGTATTATTTTCCAGTGACTTGAGTGGGCTGAGTGCAGTTCTTTGAGGTACCGTGTAGGCCTTGTCAGTTATTCAATTTGGTACTTGGAATGGTATCTTTGCTAATTTCAACCTCCTGGATAATACCTCAGCATTCCCCACCTTTCCCATTTAGCAGCCTTATGTCTATTTTCTACATATTTGACTATGTTTCTGTTTTGTAATTTATTTCATGTGTAGCCATTTTTGATTCCACCTTTAAGTGACATCTTATGATATGTGTCTTTTTCTTTCTGACATATGTCACTTAGAATGATTGTATGTAACTCCTCCAGAGTTGTTCCAACTGGCCTTATTTCATTGATTTCTGGATGAGTAATATTCCACTCTACATAAGTACCCCATCTCTTTTATCCATTTTATCCTTCCAGGGACATTTAGGTTATATCCAAGTTGAGGCCCTTTTTAACAGAGAGGTGGTAAACGTTGGGCTGCCTATTTTCTGTCGATTTTTCTTTTTCCCAAGGTATACGCCCATGAGTGCAACTGCCGTATGCTCTGTAGCTCATTATTTAGATGTTTTAGCAAACACAATACACTTCTCCAGAGTGGCCGTTGGCAAATTACATTTCCACTATCAGCCTCACAGGGCTCCCTATTCTCCTTGCCCTGTCCTGCATTTCTGGTGTTTACACTTTATGTGGATGGCCCTTCTGACTGATGTGAAGTGATACATTTTGTAGTATTGATTTCCAGTGTCCACCTGTTTGGTTGGATAAAAAGTGTGTATGGCCTTTACTTGAATATATTCAGAAAAAATGCATACGCCCTTTTTGGCCAACTGCATCATTGGCGATGTTCAGACCCTTTTCTTGTGCTTTAACGGGGAGTCCTTTCTACCTGTTCAAATATGTTTCCTGCCACTCTCCCTTGTTTACAAGTCTTTTTCTGTGGCTTACCTGAAGACATTTTTCGATGATAGATATTTTCAACTCAGCAGTTTCATGAATTTTTGTGACCCTGAGTTCCATTATTCAACTTGTGTTTATGGAAACTGGACACAAAACAGCGGGATTTCCTCTAGCCCTATTCTGTTTCCGTGGGCAATTCTAGCCTTTGATGAATTTGTCTTCCGGATTGGAAATTAGAGTGGCATGTGCCTGTCCGAACACCTAAGACTTGTCTCTAAATTTTTCTCATCCTTCCGCTTCATCCTCTGGACAAATTCCAAACTGTGTGCAACAGGATGTTGACGGTGCTGATATCCCCAAGTGAGGAGGTTGTTAGGAAAGATGCTGGAGGGGTGAACCCGAGCACCAGGCAATGAGGAGATGAGGTGCCTTTTCCAAACTCTTTCCGATCAAACGGTGTACCATCCTCTAGGTGTGACAGGCATGTTTTAGCTGTAGGAAGTGTCCCGTGCATGTAAGGAGAACACCAGGGATTTTTCCAAATCAGTGCCTCCCCGTACCCCAAAATGCGGAATTTTTAAGCTATGGGTACACGCATGTCCATTAAGGGCCTTGGGAAATAGGCAGAGCCCAAACTTTATATGATTGAAATCTTCAGGGTCAGAAGCGCTCACCATCGGCCTTGCTTAGGTTACATTTTATCTGTCCTTGATAGATGATGTCAATAAAAATATCTATTCTTTTTCAGATTATTTCCCCTTATAGGTTATTGCAAAATATTCAGTGTAGTTCCCTGTGCTATACAGTAGTTCCTTGTTGATGATCTATTTTATACATAGCAGTGTGTATGTGCTAATCCCAAACTGTTAATTTATCCCTTCTCCTACCTTTCCCCTTTGGTAATAATAAATTATAAGATTTTATACTTTTCAGAAATGGGGGAGCTGAAGAGAGGTATCATTTTCAATGGAAAAGCATTGAAAACACGATTGAAGCTTCAGCCAAGAGTATTCGATGTACATCCATGGAAATAAATCACTTCATTTCTCTAATGTTGACCTGACAAATAAGACAAACGTCTTCACTGAACTTGCTTATAGGAAAGTGATGGAAATATCAAATGTAAGTCTTAGAAACATCTTATTTTACCTGAGCGTTATACACTGCTCTATGTTAACTACAGTTTGGCTCACACATCTGTTCATTGAAGTTACAATGTTCTCAATTTCTGTTACTGATCCTCCAGAGTGGACCCCAACAGGAGTACCCATGCCCAGTGTCATTGGAGCCAACAGATCAAGACTGAGTTTGGTTCAGAAGCAAAGGAAACATTATTTTAAAAACAGAAAGGAGAGGTGAGAGCATGCACTCCCCCACGGGCTGTGGGTTGGGCTGCTGTGTAGGGATCCCGGCAGCATCAGTGGGAGGGAGGTGATGGAGCTCACGAGGGCTGGGTTGGCTGCAGCTCAGGCTCTATGCTGCGGAGTCTGCAAGGGACCCCGCTAGCAGAGGTGTCGACCCAGCCATTCTGTACTAGGAAATCGGATCTGAAGTGCCGGGTGTGGGACCTCTGCATGCGGAACCCTAGGAGCACGTGAAATTAGACAAAGCACAAAGGAAAAACAGGTTAGACTTTATTTTATTGCCCAGATTCTCTTTTTATCTCCCAGGAGTTTTTAATGAACGTTGCCGGAGATGAACACCTCCTCTGCTTTTTGTTCTTTCCTCATTCTTGGGGTGTTGAGGGTGCAGACCACTCTTTTGTAACTGCTTCATGCTGTGGTGGGAGCCCTGATACATGGGGGGCGGGGCAATACTTCTCCCCACCAGCCTCCAGGTGAGGTTGATTGTCCCAAGGCCTCCTGCCTCACTTCTCGTCCACCTGAGCACCAGCATTGGAAGTGTTATAGATTCTAATGACCTTTAAGGGTCCAGGAAAGAGATGCGCAGAGATGCTGCGGTGGCAGGTTTCACCACACCCCACATTTGTTCGGCGACCTTAGGCTGACGGTTTTTGCCAGCCTAGATGCTCTGACCAGTAGTCTGTGCTTTCTTTAATTAGGTCCCTGAATTAATGTACAAACAGCACCATGTGTCAGAGCCCTGCCCGCACAACTCCCAGACAGTCAAGGGTCAGTGGTGATCCAGGACCATGACGTCCACTGAGTCAACGGCCTTTAGAAGTAGCCAGCAGTCCAGCCGGTCATATTGACCACCATCACCGCGGTGTCTGTAGGGCTTTCTATGGTGAAAGCATGATATACGTTTCCCCTGCCAAGCTTATTATCTCCCCTCTGGGTGGAGTAAGTCCTGCAAGCAGTAGTCTGCTCTTTCGGGGCACAGTCTTGTTGTTTTCTGAGAGAAACTCCAGGTCAAGTGATGGTCACACAAGTCATCTTGGGGGCCCTTTGCCCCCGTTTGTCTCTCTGGAGGTTGGAGTTGGAGGGCCTCCTCACTCTATGTCAGTGTGTCCCCAGAGCAACCCCTGTAACTTCAGGGCATGATGGGTGGTTAGGATCACCACGTGGGGTCCTTTTCCCTTAGGAGGGAGCTGGCCTTGCGGGCTGCTGATTTCCAGCTTTTTAGATACCCCAGTATCCTGGCCTGATGAGTTGGTGGGCAAAGCCCTTGATGACCATAGTTTATCATACCTGAAGGGCATTCTTGTGTTGTTCCATTTCAAGTGGTCCCAGTTTTTGCACTAAGGCTCCAAGGGCGATTAACCTTTGACTGGGTATGTAAAGGTCAAAGGGTCTAGCTAAATTAGGGAGTACCTGGGCAAGGGTCTAAATTGATTGCTCTTTCCATTCTTGAAAGGCTGCTTCTGGATTCTATTCAAAAGGATCATCATCTTTTCGTGTCAGTGTTTCATGTAGAGGCCCAGCTATTAGAGTGTAGTTAGGGATCCAGATGCAGAAAACCTTGTCCTCCCCAGGAACCCCTAAGCTGTCTTCTAGTTTTAGAAGAGGTAAGGCTGCAAATGGCTTCTTCCCTATCCTGGGATGCGTTTCTCCGAATATCTGTGAGAATGAAGCCCAGGCATGTCACCTTAGCCTGGGATATTTGAGCCTTTTTCTTGGACACCTTCTATCCTTTCTTGGCTAGGTAGTTCAGAGGCGTCTTTAGTAGGCCTGGCGATCAGAATGTCCTCTGCATATTGAAGGAGGGTTCCCTTTTACAGAGGTAGAACTTTTAGGTCTTTAGAGGACATTTCCCCAATGATGGTGTGGGTATTTTTGAACCACTGGGGCAGGACGGCCCAGCATTATTGCTTTGGTTGCATGTTGTGTCCTGCCACTCACAAGCCAAAAATTCTTGTGACTCTGAGATGAATGGAATACAGAAGAAGGCATCATTGAAGTCTAATACAGAATGCCATGGCCTGGTGGATGGTAGAATGACCAGCAGGGTGTAGGAAATAGGAGCTACTGGATGTATATCCTCGGTGGCTTCACTGACTGTCCTGATATCCTTTACCAGGTTTCCAGCAGCCCATGGGACTCTCGTGGTCAGGCCAATCCCAGGATATGGAGATCACCTGTGCTGCACCCCCACCCCGCAGCCCACGGGGCTCTCTTGGTCAAGTCCCTCCCAGGGTATGGAGCTCACCTGTGCAGCTACCCAGCAGCCCATGGGGCTCTCATAGTCAGGCCCTTCCCAGGATACGGAGGTCCTCTGGCCAGGTACCCGAGCAGGGCTGGACACACAGGAACTGTGCACATAGCCCACCTTGCAGAGATACCACAGCTCACCTGTCGCTCAGAGCTGACACAGAACACCTCAGAGCAGGACTTGAACTAACAAACAGCAGCCCTGACAGGTCTGTGACCCTGGCTATCACTTTGTGCCGCCTCTCTCTGCCTGGTCTTCCAGACACTTCCACTGCAGCCAGGGCACCAGGCCTCTGTCTCCACCCACCATCACTCCTCTCCCTGACTCCTGGGTTCCTCTCATTAGTATAGGGTTTTCTTGAAGTTGTTTTCCACTCATGGACCAGATAAAATGATGAGAAAAATCCCGCAGCTGAAGCCCTTGTCTATCCTGAGTCTCAAGAGCCCACACCTGTTCCTTGGCCATGGCCCGTTTAGCAAGATTCATGTTCTGCAACTGTGAGCCCCTGAGGGGTGAGTATTGGCTGATTTGGGCAGCCTAACACTGCCTGCAAGCCCTCCCCAGGTGTGCCTTGGTGGAGGTCAATATAAACACCTCTCCAGTCAGCAAGAGCCCCTGTAGCTGTGCCTGACGCCATATTCTCTGCCCCGTCAGCAGTGTCGGGGCTGGGGTGGTGGGAGGGAGTGAGGGGCCGTGGCTTTGTGGGTGGCCCAGTGTGAGTGGAACTCTGCTGTACTTTCTGCAGGAGTTGCCAGGCTGCCACCTGCTAAAGAAGAGGATGTGTCACCCATACCTGCCGCTGGAATTTCTCCCCAGGCAGAGGTGAGGAAGTAAAAAAGCAGTGGGGGCCGTGGCAGGAGGGGTATCTCAGGTAGGGAAATGGAAAGCTTCCAGAAGAGCATCTGGGTCCAGGACCATCCTGGCTGGCCTGCAGGCACCAAGTCGACCTGCGTGCTGTCGCTGGTGTGTCTCCACTGCCCTTCCTCTAGGCTTGAAAGTTCTTGTACATATTCAGGTGTTTTTCCTGGAAAGGGTGGGAAGAGTTCAGCTGCAGCAGGTGTGGAGCTCAGCTCACATTTACTCACAGACGACTCGACACAGTCCCCCATCTTTGCAATGAGGATGCTCCTTGTGGGGAGGGGGAGCGCTGCTCACTGCATCGGAGACGATTTCCCACCTCTGACCAACTTAAGAATTTTTTACCACTGGAGCAAGTGCTCTGATACGATTTTCCTCTGTATAACTGGTGGGTTCTGTTTTTTTCTTTTCTTTCTTTTTGGTTCAAGGTAGGTTTTATTTATTCCTCTTTTTTTTTTTTTTAATTTGGAGATATAAACATGGAAATAATGCATTAATATAAAGACGTCTATGTGAAGGGAAAAACAGTTTTGGTTTATTTTATTAAATGTTAGTTATTTATTTTTAATTTTTTTTAAAAGTTATTTATTTCTTTTATACAGCAGGTTCTTACTGGATATCTATTTTATACATATGTGTGCACATGTGTATCCCAGTCTCCCAATTCATCCCACCACCCCCCTCACATGTCATTCCCCCCTTGGTGTCCAGATGTTTGTTCTCTACATCTGTGTCTCTATCTCTGCCCTGCAAACCGGTTCATCTTTACCATTTTTCTAGGTTCCACATATATGCATTAACATACAATATTTGTTTTTCTCTTTCTGACTTACTTCACTCTGTATGACAGTCTCTAGATCCATCAAGGTCTCTACAAATGACCCAATTTCCTTCCGATGTATGGTTGAGTAATATTCCATTGTATGTATGTACCACATCTTTATCTATTCATCTGTCTGTGGGCACCTAGGTTGCTTTCATTACCTGGCTATTGTAAATAGTGCTGCAATGAACATTGTGGTGAATGTGTCTTTTTGATTTATGGTTTTCTCTGGGTATATGCCCAGTAGTGGGATTGCAGGATTATATGGTAATTCTATTTTTAGTTTTTTAAGGAACCTCCATACTGTTCTCCATAGAGACTATATCGATTTACATTCCCAGCAACAGTGGAAGAAGCTTCCTTTTCTCCACACCCTCTCCAGCATTTGTTGTTTGTAGATTTTCTGATGATGCCCATTCTAACAGGTGTGACGTGATACCTCATTGTAGTTTCGATTTCCATTTCTCTAATAATTAGTGATGTTGAGCAGATTTTCATGTGCGTACTAGCCATCTCTGTATCTTCTTGGAAGAAATGTCTATTTAGATCTTCTTCCATTTTTGTATTGGGTTGTTTGTTTTATTAATATTGAGCTGCATGAGCTGTTTATATATATTGGAGATTAATCATTTGTCCATTGATTAATTAGCAAATATGTTCTGCCATTCTGAGGGTTGTCTTTTCGTCTTGTTTGTAGTTTCCTTTGCTTTGCAAAAGCTTTTACATTTCATTAGGTCCCATCTGTTTAGTTTCCTTTTTTATTTCATTACTATAGGAGGTGGATCAAAAAAGATCTTGCTGTGATTTACATCAGAGTATCCTTCGTAAGTTTTCCTCTCAGAGTTTTATACTGTCCAGTCTTACATTAAGGTCTCTAATCCATTTTGAATATATTTTTATGTATGGTGTTGGGGAGTGTTCTAATTTCATTCTTTTACATGTAGCTGTCCATATTTCCCAGCACCAATGATTGAAAAGACTGTCTTATCTCCATTGTATAGTCTTGCCTCCTTTGTCATAGATTAGTTGGCCATAGGTGTGTAGGTTTATCCCTGGGTTTTCTTATTTTTTTTTCCTTTTACACGTTTATTGGAGTATAGTTGTTTTACAATGGAGTGTTAGTTTCTACTGCATAACAAAGTGAATCAGCTATACATATACAAATATCACCAGATACCCTCCCTCTTGCATCTCCCACCCACACTCCATATCCCACCCCTTTATGTGGTCATAAAGCACCGAGCTGATCTCCCTGTTCTATGTGGCTGATTCTCAGTAGCTTTCAGTGTTACATTTAGTAATGTATTTATGTCCATGCCACTCTGTCACTTCGTGTCATCTTACCCATCCCCCTTCCAGTGTCCTCAAGTCCTATCTCTACGTCTGTGTCCTTAATCCTGTCCTGCCACTAGGTTCTTCAAAATATTTTTTTTTTCTTCATTAGACTCCGTATATCTCTGTTAGCATACAGTATTTGTTTTTCCCTTTCTGACTTACTTCACTGTGTAGGACAGATTCTAAGTCCATCCACCTCAGTACAAATAACTCAGTTTTGCTTCTTTTTATGGCTGAGTAATATTCCATTGTATATATGTGCCAGATCTTCTTTATCCATTCAGCTGCCGATGGACACTTAGGTTGCTTTCATGTCCTGGCTATTGTAAATAGAGCTGCAATGAACATTTTTGTACATAACTCTTTTTGAATTATGGTTTTCGCAAGGCAAATCCCCAGTAGTTGGATTGTTGTGTCGTATGGTACCTCTATTGTTAGTTATTTAGAGGAACCTCCGTACTGTTCTCCCTAGTGCCCATATCACTTTACATTCCCACCCACAGTGCAAGTGTGTTCCCTTTTCTCCAATAAAAGCCTCTCCAGCATTTATTGTTTTGTAGATTTTTTTGATGATTGCCACTCTGACTGCTGTGTGGTGATACCTCACGGTAGTTTTGATTTGCATTTCTTTAATGATTAGTGATGTTCAGCATCCTTTCATGTGTTTCTTGGTAATCTGTATATCTTCTTTGGAGAAATGTCTATTTAGGTCTTCTGCCCGTTTTTGGATTGGGTTGTTTGTTTTGGTGATATTGAGCTACATGAGGTGCTTGTAAATTTTGGAGATTAATCCTTTGTCAATTGCTTCATTTGAAAATATTTTCTCCCATTCTGAGGGTTGTTTTGCATCTTGTGTATGTTTTCCTGAACTGTGTAAAAGCTTTTAAGTTTCTTTAGGTCCCATTTGTTGATTTCTGTTTTTATTTCCATTTTTCTAGGAGGTTAGTCAAAAAGGACCTTGCTGTGATTTATGTCATAGAGTGTTCTGCCTATGGTTTCCTCTAAGTGTTTTATAGTGTCTGGTCTTATATTTAGATCTCTAATCCATTTAGAGTTTATTTTTGTGTATGGTGTTATGGAGTGTTCTAATTTCATTCTTTATGTGTAGGGGTCCAGTTTTCCCAGCACCAATTACTGAAGAGACGGTGTTTTCTCCATTGTATACCCTTAGATCTTTTGTCATAGATGAGATAGCCATCGGTATGTAGGTTTGTCTCTGTGCTTTCTGTCCTGTTCCATTGATCTGTGTTTATGCCAATCTACATACACTTGATTCCATTATGGAGACATATAAATACATAGGTTTCAAGATTATTACCAGTCAGATATATTCCTCTTCAGTGAATAGGGAGTTTTGTGTCCAGTTCATTGAGAAAGGAGTAGGTCTTGTATATTATGTATTTGGTATATGGAATGGGATCTGTGCTAATTACAAACTCTTATTTTACACATCACCCCATGTCACCTTTCCCCTTAAGGAGGCATAAGTGTGTTTTCTAAATGTGTAACTCTGTTCTCTTTTGAAATTCAGTTCATGTGTAGCCATGTTTACATTCCCTCTATAAGTGATATATTACAATAAGTTTCTTTTTCTTTGTGGCTCATTTCACTTAGCATCATCGTACCTAAAGCCACTCATTATGCTGCTATTGGCCTTATGACATTGATTTTATGTCTGAGTGACATTCCATTGTATATAAGTACCACAACATCTATATCCATTTTTTTTCCTTTCCTGGGATATTTAAAGTGTACCGAAGTCGAGGTTCTTGTAAACAGAGCAGCCTTAAACTTTGGGCTGGCTCTGTGTTGTGGATTTTTAGTTTTCCCAAAATACACGCCCATGAGTGGAAGTGTGCTATGCTCTGTAGCTCTGTTTTAGAAAACAACATACAGTTCTGCAGAGAGGCTGTTGGCAATTTACATCCTGTCCATCGGTGTAACCAGGCTCCCTTTTCTCCATGGCCTGTCCTGCATTTGTGGTTTTTACACTATTTGTGGATGGCCCTTTTGACTGGAGGTAAGGGACACTTCTATGTAGTGTGGATTTTCAATGCCTGATGGCTTGCTTGGCCAAAAAGGGCGTATGCATCTTTTCCCGAATATATTCAAGAAAATACACATACTCCCTTGTCGGCCAAGGTCAACATTGTTGAAGTTCTGTCGCTTTTCATGTGCTTTAAAGATGACTCCAATGTACCTCTTGAAATCTGTTTCCTTCTATTCTGCCTTGCATTCAAATCCTCTTCACCGCCTTACCTCAATATATTTCTGGATGATAGTTGTCCTTTATAACTCTGCAAGTTTGTGAATTGATGTGCCCCTGATTTCCATTTTTCAAATCGCCTATTTGTGAGCTGGCTGCAATACCGCAGGATGGCTTTAGGCCCTGGTCTGGTTCTGGGGCTTCAGGCTGAGCCTTTGGTTAATGCTTCTTCCTGATGGGAAAGTAGAGTGATATGTGCCCATCCAAACACCTACAGCTAATCTCTCATTTGTTTCCCCTCTTCCTGTTCATCCTCTGCACAATTTGCAAACTGTGCATAACAGGAGGGTAAAGGCGCTGACACTCCAAGTGGGGAGATTTTTAGTAATGCAGATGGCATGGTGAAGCTGAGCACGATGAAAGGAAAAATGAGTTACCTTTTAGAAAACTTTCCCAATTACACAGTGTACCATCCACTAGGTTTCCATGCATGTTTTAACAGTAGGAAGATTCCCTTAAACCTGGAGAGTTGGGACCACCTGAATGGGTAGCACACAGTATTGCTCTAAGTGGTGTTCATTTGCTCACACAACCTCAGCAATCTTGTCAGCCCCAAGTGTCCAGTCTTATGTCTCATCCATCTGTGGGGGTAAAGGTGGTCAATCCAGGTTGGATCACAGGCCCTGAACGTAATTTTTAAGATTTCTCTCTGTTTCGCTGTTTTTGCATTTTGCTTTTGAAACTTATTTTTATAAGGGGGTTTAGATGAATTTCAGTGCTGTGTTCATGCCATTATACACACATATGATTCCTTTATGGAGACATGAGAATACATATGATTTAAAATTCTTAGAGCTGTTGGGAATGTGAATTGGTACAGCCACTATGGAGAACAGTATGGAGGTTCCTTAAAAAACTAAAAATAGAACTACCATATGACGCAGCAATCCCACTACTAGGCATATACCCTGAGAAAACCATAATTCCAAAAGAGACATGTACCAAAATGTTCATTGCAGCTCTATTCACAATAGCCCAGAGCTGGAAACAACCTAAGTGTCCATCATTGGATGAATGGATAAAGAAGATGTGGCACATATATACAATGGAATATTACTCAGCCATAAAAAGAAATGAAACTGAGCTATTTGTAATGAGGTGGATAGACCTAGAGTGTGTCATACAGAGTGAAGTAAGTCAGAAAGAGAAAGACAAATACTCTATGCTAACATAAATATACGAAATTAAAAAAAAAATGTCATGAAGAACCTAGGGGTAAAACGGGAATAAAGACACAGCCCTACTTGAGAATGGACTTGTGGATATGGGGAGGGGGAAGGGTAAGCTGTGACAAAGCGAAAGAGAGGCATGGACATATATACACTACCAAACGTAAGGTAGATAGATAATGGGAAGCAGCAGCAGAGCACAGGGAGATCAGCTCAGTGCTTTGTGACTGCATGGAGGGGTGGGATGGGGAGGGTGGGAGGGAGGGAGATGTATGAGGGAAGGGATGTGGGAACAGATGTATATGTATGACTGATTCACTTTGTTATAAAGCAGAGACTAATAAAAAAAAAAGAAAAGTAGTTAGTACAAATTCAAAAAAATAAAAATAAAATAAAATAAAATTCTTAGAGTCAGATATATTCCTCTGCAATGAATAGGGGGTGTTGAGTCCAGTTCATTGTGCCGGGAGTAGGTACAGTCTATTACATACTTACTTTATGTAACGGTATCTGTGCTAATTTAAAACTGAGGTTTTATGCATCACCCCACCTGGCCTTTCCCCTTAAGCAGGCAGAAGATTGTTTTCTAAATGTGTGACTCTGTTGTGTTTGTAATTCAGTTCAAGTGTAGCCATGTGTACATTCACCCTATGAGTGATATGTTATGATAAGATTCGTTATTCTGTTATCTTTGCTAACTCAGTTCATTATAGCCATGGTTACAGAACTTCAAAAGTGATATCTTATGATAAGTTTCTTTTTCAGGGTGACTTATTTCACTTAGAATCACCGTACCAGAATCTACTCATTTTGCTGCTACTGGTCTTATGACATTGATTTCATGGCTAAGGGATATTCCATCGTACGTAAGTACCACAATTTCTTGAACCATTTTTTTCTTTCCTGGGACACTTAAGGTGTACCCTAGTTGAGGTTCTTGTAAGCAGTGCAGCCTGATATTTTTGGGTGGATCTGTCTTACTGATTTTCAGTTTTACAAAGGTATATTCCCTAGACTGGAACTGCCCTTGGCTCTGTAGCGCTGTTGTTTATTTGTTTTAGGTAACACAATGAACTCCTCCAGAGAGGCAGTTGGCAATTTACATCCTGGCCATTAGCCTAACAAGGCTCCCTGTTCTCCAGGGCATGTCTTGCTTTTCTAGTTTTTACACATTTTTCGGATGTCCATTTGGACCAGTGGGAAGTGATCGTTCTTGTAGTGCAGATTGGCACTGCATGCTTGCTTGCTTGGCCAAAAAGTGTGTATGCATTATTTCTTGAATATATTCAGGAGAAAACGCATATGCCCTTTTGGCCAAGTGCATCATTGTCGAAGTTGTGCCCCGCTTCCTGTGCTTTAAAGGTGATTCCAATGTACCTCTTGAAATCTGTTTCCTGCTATTCTGCCTCGATTTCAAGTCTGCCTCGTTGCCTTCCCTCAAAAGATTTTTGGACGATAGTTGTCATTTACTACTCTGCAGTTTGTGAATTGCTGTGCCCCTGAACTCCATTTTTCAACTCCTTTTTTGTGAGCAGAACATAAGTCCAAAATTTTTTTTCAGGAACTATACTGGTTCCCGGTGGGTGGCTGAGACTTTGGTTAATTCTTCATCCTGCCGGGAAATTTGAGTGACATGTGCCTGTCCAAATGCCTAACAGCTACTCTGTCATTGATTCTCGCTCTTCCCTTCCATCCTCTGTCAAATTGGCAACCTGTGCTAACCAGGAGGTTAAAGGGGCTGTCTCTCCAAGTTGGGAGATTGATAGTAAAGCAGTTGGAAAGTCAAACAGGAGCACCAAGAGAGGGACTATTCGTTGAGTTTTAGAAACCTTTCGTTTTCACAGTGTGTCCATTCTCTAGGTTTCCCGTACATGTTATAGCTGTAGTAATATTCCCTTCAACCAGGAGAGTTGGGACCCATGGAATGGGGGCCATGCATTATTGCTTTAAAGGATCTGCATTAGCTCACCCAATCTCACCAATACTCTGAGTCCCAAGTGTCCAGCCTTATGCCACATCCACCTGTCATTATAGATAGGGTCATTCCAGGTTTCATCAGAGACCCTGAAGGAATTGTAAAGAATTTCCCTGTTTTTTTTGTTTTGTTTTTGAAATTCCTTTTTTTAGTGGATTTGAGCTGATTCTCCCTGCCATGTTTATTCCATTATAGACACACTTGATTCCCTTACGGAGACATATCAATACATATGTTTAAAGTTTCTTACTACACAGATATATTCCTCTGCGGGAAATATGGGGTATTCAGTCCCTTTCACTGAGGAAGGTGTAGGTCTTGTCTATTCCATAGTTGGTTTTTGGAACGGTACATGTGCTTATATCAAACTCTGGTTTTATGCATCACCCCACCTCTCCTTCCCCCTTAAGCAGGCATAAGAGTGTTTTCTAAATGTGAGACTCTGTTCTCTTTCCTAACTCAGTTCATGAGTAGCCATGTTTACAGGATCTTCATAAGTGATATCTTATGATACGTTTCTTTTTCTGTGTGACTTATTTCACTTAGAATCATCATACCTGAATCCACTCACTTTGCTGCTACTGGTCTTATGACATTGATTTCATAGCTGAGGGATATTCCAAGGTACGTAAGTACCAAAATGTTTTGAACCATTTTTATATTTCCTGGGATATTTAATGTGTACCCTAGTTGAGGTTCTTGTAAGCAGTGCAGCCCTAAATTTGGGGCTGGCCCTGTCTTATTGATTTTCAATTTTCCCAAGGTATATTCCCTAGACTAGATGTGCCGTTGGCTCTCTAGCTCTGTTGTTTATTTGTTTTAGGGAACACAATGCACTCATACAGTGAGGCAGTTGGCAATTTACATCCCGCCCATCAGCATAACAACGCTCCCTGTTCTCCAGGGCCTGTGTTGCCTTTCTGGTTTTTACACATTTTGTGGATGTCCCTTTTGACCGGTGGGAAGTGATACTTCTTTGTAGTGCAGATTTGCATTGCCCGCTTTCTTCCTTGGCCAAAAAGGACGTATGTGTTTTCTTCTGAATATATTCAGGAGAAAACGGATACACAATTTTTGGCCAAGTGCATCATTGTCGAAGTTGTGCCCCTGTTTCTCTGCTTTAAAGGCGATTCCAAAATACCTCTGGAAATCTGTTTCCTGCTATTCTGCCTCGCTTTCAACTCCCCCTCGTTGCCTTCCCTCAACAGATTTCTGAGCGATAGTTGTCCTTTATTACTCTGCCAGTTTGTGAATTGCTGGGCCCCTGAGCTCCATTTTTCAACTCATGTTTTGTGAGCTGAACGCCAGTCCAAAATTTTGGTTCAGGACCTCTTCTGGACACCGGTGTGTGTCTGAGACATTGGTTAATTCTTCTTCCTGCCGGGAAACTAGAGTGACATGTGCCCGTCCAAATGCCTAACAGCTACTCTCTCATTGGTTCTCCCTCTTCCCTTCAATCCTCTGCCAAATTGGCAACCTGTGAGACCCAGGAGCTTAAGGAAGCTGTCTCTCCAAGTTGGGAGATTGATAGTAAAGCAGTTGGAAAGTCAAATCGAAGCACCAGGAGAGGGACTATTCGTTTAGTTTTAGAAACCTTTTGTATTCACAGTGTGAACATTCTCTAGGTCTCCAGTACATGTTATAGCTGTAGTAATATTCCCTTCACCCTGTAGAGTTGGGACCCATGAAATGGGGACCATGAATTATTGCTTTAAAGGGTCTGCATTTGCTCACCCAATCTCACCTATCCTCTCAGTCCCAAGTGTCCAGCCTTATGCCATATCCAGCTGGCATTGTAGATAGGGTCATTCCAGGTTTCATCAGAGACCCTGAAGGAATTGTGAAGAATTTCCCTGTATTTTTGTTTTGTTTTTGAAATTCCTTTTCATAGTGGGTTTGAGCTGATTCTCGCTGCCATGTTTATGCCAGTCTAGACGCACTTGATTCCCTAACGGAGACATATCAATACATAGGTTTTAAGATTGTTACTAGTCAGATCTATTCCTCTGCGGGAAATATGGGGTTTTGAGTCCCTTTCACTGAGGAAGGTGTAGGTCTTGTCTATTCCAAAGTTGGTTTTTGATACGGTCCCTGTGCTTATATCAAACTCTGGTTTTATGCATCACCCCACCTCTCCTTCACACTTAAGCAGGCATATGAGTCTGTTCTAAATGTGAGACTCTGTTCTCTTTCCTAACTCAGTTCATGTGTAGCCATGTTTACAGGACCTTCATAAGTGATATCTTATGATAAGTTTCTTTTTCTGTGTGACTTATTTCACTTAGAATCATCGTACCTGAATCCACTCACTTTGCTGCTCCTTGTCTTATGACATTGATTGCATGGCTGAGGGGTATTCCATCGTATGTATGTAGCACAATTTTTTGAACCATTTTTATATTTCCTGGGATATTTAAGTTGTACCCAAGTTGAGGTTCTTGTAAGCAGTGCAGCCCTTAATTTGGGGGTGACTCTGTCTTATTGATTTTCAGTTTTCCAAAGTTATATTCCCTAGACTGGAAGTGCACTTGGCTCTGTAGCTTTGTTGTTTACTTGTGTTAGGGACCACAATGCCCTCCTCCAGTGAGGCAGTTGGCAATTTACCTCCCGACCATCAGTATAACAAGGCTCCCTGTTCTCCAGGACCTGTATTGCCTTTCTGGTTTTTACACATTTTGTGGATGTCCCTTTTGACTGGTGGGAAGTGATACTTCTTTGTAGTGCAGATTTGCATTGCCCGCTTGCTTGCTTGGCCAAAAAGGGCGTATGCGTTTTCTCCTTAATATATTCAGGAGAAATTGCATACGCCTTTTTGGCCAAGTGCATCATTGTCGAAGTTGTGCCCCTCTTCCTGTGCTTTAAAGGAATTTCCAAGGTACCTCTTGAAATCTGTTTCCTGCTATTCTGCCTCCCTTTCAAGACCACCTCGTTGCCTTCCTCAACAGATGTTTGGACAATAGTTATCCTTTATTACTCTGCCAGTTTGTGAATTGCTGTGCCCCTGAGCTCCATTTTTCAACTCGTTTTTTGTGAGCTGAAGGCAAGTCCAAAATTTTGGTTCAGGACCTATACTGGTTCCTGGTGGGTGTCTGAGACTATGGTTAATTCTTCCTGCCGCGAAATTAGAGTGACATGTGCCCGTCCAAATGCCTAACAGCTCCTCTCTCATTGCTTCTCGCTCTTCCCTTCCATCCTCTGCCAAATTGGCAACCTGTGCGAACCAGGAGGTTAAAGAAAGTGTCTCTCCATGATGGGAGATTGATAGTAAAGCAGTTGGAAAGTGAAACCGGAGCACCAGGTGAGGGACTATTCGTTGAGTTTTAGAAACCTTTTGTATTCACAGTGTGTCCATTCTGTAGGTTACCCGTACATGTTATAGCTGTAGTAATATTCCCTTCAACGTGGAGAGTTGGGACCCTTGCAGTGGGGGCCATGCATTACTGCTTTAAAGGGTCTGCATTTGCTCACCCAGTCTCAACAATCCTCTCAGCCACAAGTGTCCAGCCTTATGCCACATCCAGCTGTCATTGTAGATAGGGTCATTCCCGGTTTCTTCAGAGACCCTGAAGGAATTGTAAATAATTTCCGTGTATTTTTGTTTATTTTTTGAAATTCCTTTTTATAGTGTGTTTGAGCTGATTCTCGCTGCCATTTTTATGGCAGTCTAGACACACTTGTTTCCCTTACGGAGACATATCAATACATAGGTTTTAAGATTCTTACTAGTCAGATCTAATCCTCTGCGGGAAATATGGGGTTTTGAGTCCCTTTACCTGAGGAAGTTGTAGGTCTTGTCTATTCCAAAATTGGTTTTAGAAACGGTACATGTGCTTATATCAAACTCTGGATTTATGCCTCACCCCACCTATCCTTCCCCCTTAAGCAGGCATAAGAGTGCTTTCTAAATGTGAGACTCTGTTCTCTTTACTAACTCAGTTCATATGTAGCCATGTTTACAGGATCTTCATAAGTGATATCTTATGATAAGTTTCATTTTCTGTGTGACTTACTTCACTTAGAATCATCGTACCTGAATCCACTCACTTTGCTACTAATGGCCTTATGACATTGATTTCATGGCTGAGGGATATTCCATCGTATGTAAGTACCACAATTTTTTGAACCATTTTTATATTTCCTGAGATATTTACGGTGTACCCAAGTTGAGGTTCTTGTAAGCAGTGAAGCCCTAAATTTCGGGGTGACTCTGTCATATTGATTTTCAGTTTTCCCAAAGTATATTCCCTAGACTGGAAGTGCCCTTGGCTCTGTAGCTCTGTTGTTTACTTGTTTTAGGGAACGCAATGCACTCCTCCAGTGAGGCAGTTGGCAATTTACATCCCGCCCATCAGCATAGCAATGCTCCCTGTTCTCCAGGGCTTGTCTTGCCTTTCTGGTTTTTACACATTTTGTGGATGTCCCTTTTGACCGGTGGGAAGTGATACTTCTTTGTAGTGCAGATTTGCATTGCCCGCTTGCTTGCTTGGCCAAAAAGGGCATATGCGTTTTCTCCTGAATATATTAAGGAGAAAACGCATACGCCCTTTTTGGGCAAGTGCGCCATTGTCGAAGTTGTGCCCCTCTTCCTGTGCTTTAAAGGCGATTCCAACGTACCACTTGAAATCTGTTTCCTGCTATTCTGCCTCGCTTTCAAGTCCGCCTCGTTGCCTCCCTCAACAGATTTTTGGACGATAGTTGTCCTTTATTACTCTGCCAGTTTGTGAATTGCTGTGCCCCTGAGCTCCATTTTTCAACTCGTTTTTTGTGAGCTGTACGCAAGTCCAAAATTTTGGTTCTGGACCTATACTGGTTCCCGGTGGGTGGCTGAGACTCTGGTTAATTCTTCTTCCTGCCGGGAAATTAGAGTGACATGTGCCCATCCAAATGCCTAACAGCTACTCTCTCATTGGTTCTCTCTCTTCCCTTCCATCCTCTGCCAAATTGGCAACCTGTGCGAACCAGGAGGTTAAAGGGGTTGTCTCTCCAAGTTGGGAGATTGATAGTAAAGCAGTTGGAAAGTCAAACCGGAGCACCAGGAGAGGGACTACTCGTTGAGTTTTAGAAACCTTTTGTATTCAGAGTGTGTCCATTCTCTAGGTTTCCCGTACATGTTATAGCTGTACTAATATTCCCTTTAACATGGAGAGTTGGGACCCATGGAATGGGGGCCATGCATTTTTGCTTTAAAGGGTCTGCATTTGCTCACCCAATCTCACCAATCCTCTCAGTACCAAGTGTCCAGACTTATGCCACATCCAGCTGTCATTTTAGATAGGGTCATTCCAGGTTTCATCAGAGACCCTGAAGGAAATGTAAAGAATTTCCCTGTTTTTTGGTTTTGCTTTTGAAATTCCTTTTTATAGTGGGTTTGAGCTGATTCTCGCTGCCATGTTTATTCCAGTCTAGACACACTTGATTCCCTTACAGAGACATATCAATACATAGGTTTTAAGATTCTTACTAGTCAGATCTATTCCTCTGCGGGAAATATGGGGTTTTGAGTCCCTTTCACTGAGGAAGGTGTAGGTCTTGTCTATTCCACAGTTGGTTATAGAAATGGTACCTGTGCTTATATCAAACTCTGGATTTATGCATCACCCCACCTATCCTTCCCCCTTAAGCAGGCATAAGAGTGCTTTCTAAATGAGAGACTCTGTTCTCTTTCCTAACTCAGTTCATGTGTAGCCATGTTTACAGGATCTTCATAAGTGATATCTTATGATAAGTTTCTTTTTCTGTGTGACTTACTTCACTTAGAATCATCGTACCTGAATCCACTCACTTTGCTGCTAATGGCCTTATGACATTGATTTCATGGCTGAGGGATATTCCATCGTATGTAAGTACCACAATTTTTTGAACCATTTTTATATTTCCTGGGATATTTACGGTGTACCCAAGTTGAGGTTCTTGTAAGCAGTGCAGCCCTAAATTTCGCGGTGGCTCTGGCTTATTGATTTTCAGTTTTCCCAAGGAATATTCCCTAGACTGGAAGTGCCCTTGGCTCTGTAGCTCTGTTGTTTACTTGTTTTAGGGAACGCAATGCACTCCTCCAGTGAGGCAGTTGGCAATTTACATCCCGCCCATCAGCATAGCAAGGCTCCCTGTTCTCCAGGGCTTGTCTTGCCTTTCTGGTTTTTACACATTTTGTGGATGTCCCTTTTGACCGGTGGAAAGTGAGTGATACTTCTTTGTAGTGCAGATTTGCATTGCCCGCTTGCTTGCTTGGCCAAAAAGGGCGTATGCGTTTTCTCCTGAATATATTCAGGAGAAAACGCATACGCCCTATTTGGGCAAGTGCCTCATTGTCGAAGTTGTGCCCCTCTTCCTGTGCTTTAAAGGCGATTCCAACGTACCTCTTGAAATCTGTTTCCTGCTATTCTGCCTCGCTTTCAAGTCCGCCTCGTTGCCTTCCGTCAACAGATTTTTGGACGATAGTTGTCCTTTATTACTCTGCCAGTTTGTGAATTGCTGTGCCCCTGAGCTCCATTTTTCAACTCGTTTTTTGTGAGCTGTTCGCAAGTCCAAAATTTTGGTTCAGGACCTATACTGGTTCCCGGTGGGTGGCTGAGACTCTGGTTAATTCTTCTTCCTGCTGGGAAATTAGAGTGACATGTGCCCATCCAAATGCCTAACAGCTACTCTCTCATTGGTTCTCCCTCTTCCCTTCCATCCTCTGCCAAATTGGCAACCTGTGCGAACCAGGAGGTTAAAGGGGTTGTCTCTCCAAGTTGGGAGATTGATAGTAAAGCAGTTGGAAAGTCAAACCGGAGCACCAGGAGAGGGACAACTCGTTGAGTTTTAGAAACCTTTTGTATTCAGAGTGTGTCCATTCTCTAGGTTTCCCGTACATGTTATAGCTATAGTAATATTCCCTTCAACATGGAGAGTTGGGACCCATGGAATGGGTGCCATGCATTATTGCTTTAAAGGGTCTGCATTTGCTCACCCAATCTCACCAATCCTCTCAGTCCCATGTGTCCAGACTTATGCCACATCCAGCTGTCATTTTAGATAGGGTCATTCCAGGTTTCATCAGAGACCCTGAAGGAAATGTAAAGAAGTTCCCTGTTTTTTGGTTTTGTTTTTGAAATTCCTTTTTATAGTGGGTTTGAGCTGATTCTCCCTGCCTTGTTTATGCCAGTCTAGACACACTTGATTCCCTTACAGAGACATATCAATACATAGGTTTTAAGATTCTTAATAGTCAGGTCTATTCCTCTGCGGGAAATATCGGGTTTTGAGTCCCTTTCACTGAGGAAGGTGTAGGTCTTGTCTATTACACAGTTGGTTTTAGAAATGGTACCTGTGCTTATATCAAACTCTGGTTTTATGCATCACCCCACCTCTCCTTTCCCCTTAAGCAGGCATAGGAGTGTTTTCTAAATGTGAGACTCTGTTCACTTTCCTAACTCAGTTCATGTGTAGCCATGTTTACAGGATCTTCATAAGTGATATCTTATGATAAGTTTCTTTTTCTGTTGACTTATTTCACTTAGAATCATTGTACCTGAATCGACTCACTTTGCTGCTCCTGGTCTTATGACATTGATTTCATGGCTGAGGGATATTCCATCGTACATAAATACCACAGTTTTTTGAACCATTTTTATATTTCCTGGGATATTTAAGGTGTACCCAAGTTGAGGTTCTTGTAAGCAGTGCAGCCCTAAATTTGGGGGTGGCTCTGTCTTATTGATTTTCAGTTTTCCCTAGGTATATTCCCTAGACTGGAAGTGCCCTTGGCTCTGTAGCTCTGTTTTTTACTTGTTTTAGGGAACGCAATGCACTCCTCCAGTGAGGCAGTTGGCAATTTACATCCTGCCCATCAGCATAACAAGGCTCCCTGTTCTCCAGGGCCTGTCTTGCCGTTCTGGTTTTTACACATTTTGTGGATGTCCCTTTTGACCGGTGGGAAATGATACTTCTTTGTAGTGCAGATTTGCATTGCCCGCTTGCTTGCTTGGCCAAAAAGGGCGTATGCATTTTCTCCTGAATATAATCAGGAGAAAACGCATACGCCCTTTTTGGCCAAGTGCGTCATTGTCGTAGTTGTGCCCCTCTTCCTGTGCTTTAAAGTTGATTCCAACGTACCTCTTGAAATCTGTTTCCTGCTATTCTGCCTCACTTTCAAGTCCGCCTCGTTGCCTTCCCTCAACAGATTTTTGGACGACAGTTGTCCTTTATTACTCTGCCAGTTTGTGAATTGCTGTGCCCCTGAGCTCCATTATTCAACTCGTTTTTTGTGAGCTGTACGCAAGTCCAAAATTTTGGTTCTGGACCTATACTGGTTCCCGGTGGGTGGCTGAGACTCTGGTTAATTCTTCTTCCTGCCGGGAAATTAGAGTGACATGTGCCCGTCCAAATGCCTAACAGCTACTCTCTCATTGGTTCTCCCTCTTCCCTTCCATCCTCTGCCAAATTGGCAACCTGTGCGAACCAGGAGGTTAAAGGGGTTGTCTCTCCAAGTTGGGAGATTGATAGTAAAGCAGTTGGAAAGTCAAACCGGAGCACCAGGAGAGGGACTACTCATTGAGTTTTAGAAACCTTTTGTATTCACAGTGTGTCCATTCTCTAGGTTTGCCGTACATGTTATAGCTGTAGTAATATTCCCTTCAACATGGAGAGTTGGGACCCATGGAATGTGGGCCATGCATTTTTGCTTTATAGGGTCTGCATTTGCTCACCCAATCTCACCAATCCTCTCAGTCCCAAGTGTCCAGCCTTATGCCACATCCAGCTGTCATTGTAGATAGGGTCATTCCAGGTTTCATCAGAGACCCTGAAGTAAATATAAAGAATTTCCCTGTTTTTTGGTTTTGATTTTGAAATTCCTTTTTATAGTGGGTTTGAGCTGATTCTCGCTGCCATGTTTATTCCAGTCTAGACACTCTTGTTTCCCTTACAGAGACATATCAAACATAGGTTTTAAGATTCTTACTAGTCAGATCTATTCCTCTGCGGGAAATATGGGGTTTTGAGTCCCTTTCACTGAGGAAGGTGTAGGTCTTGTCTATTCCACTGTTGGTTATAGAAATGGTTCCTGTGCTTATATCAAACCCTGGTTTTATGCATCACACCACCTCTCCTTTCCCCTTAAGCAGGCATAAGCGTGTTTTCTACATGTGAGACTCTGTTCTCTTTCCTAACTCAGTTCATGTGTAGCCATGTTTACAGGATCTTCATAAGTGATATCTTATGATAAGTTTCTTTTTCTGTGTGACTTATTTCACTTAGAATCATCGTACCTGAATCCACTCAGTTTGCTGCTCCTGGTCTTATGACATTGATTTCATGGCTGAGGGATATTCCATCGTACATATATACCACAGTTTTTTGAACCATTTTTATATTTCCTGGGATATTTAAGGTGTACCCAAGTTGAGGTTCTTGAAAGCAGTGCAGCCCTAAATTTGGGGGTGGCTCTCTCTTATTGATTTTCAGTTTTCCCAACGTATATTCCCTAGACTGGATGTGCCCTTGGCTCTGTAGCTCTGTTGTTTACTTGTTTTAGGGAATGCAATGCACTCCTCCAGTGAGGCAGTTGGCAATTTACATCCCGCCATCAGCATAACAAGGCTCCCTGTTCTCCAGGGCCTGTCTTGCCTTTCTGGTTTTTACACATTTTGTGAATGTCCCTTTTGACCTGTGGGAAGTGATACTTCTTTGTAGTGCAGATTTGCATTGCCTGCTTGCTTGCTTGGCCAAAAAGGGTGCATGCGTTTTCTCCTGAATATATTCAGGAGAAAACGCATATGCCCTTTTTGGCCAAGTGCGTCATTGTCGAAATTGTGCCCCTCTTCCTGTGCTTTAAAGGCAATTCCAACGTACCTCTTGAAATCTGTTTCCTGCTATTCTGCCTCGCTTTCAAGTCCGCCTCGTTGCCTTCCCTCAACAGGTTTTTGGACGATAGTTGTCCTTTATTACTCTGCCAGTGTGTGAATTGCTGTGCCCCTGAGCTCCATTTTTCAACTCGTTTTTTGTGAGCTGTACGCAAGTCCAAAATTCTGGTTCAGGACCTACACTGGTTCCCGGTGGGTGGCTGAGACTCTGGTTAATTCTTCTTCCTGCCGGGAAATTAGAGTGACATGTGCCCATCCAAATGCCTAACAGCTACTCTCTCATTGGTTCTCCCTCTTCCCTTCCATCCTCTGCCAAATTGGCAACCTGTGCGAACCAGGAGGTTAAAGGGGTTGTCTCTCCAAGTTGGGAGATTGATAGTAAAGCAGTTGGAAAGTCAAACCGGAGCACCAGGAGAGGGACAACTCGTTGAGTTTTAGAAACCTTTTGTATTCAGAGTGTGTCCATTCTCTAGGTTTCCCGTACATGTTATAGCTATAGTAATATTCCCTTCAACATGGAGAGTTGGGACCCATGGAATGGGTGCCATGCATTATTGCTTTAAAGGGTCTGCATTTGCTCACCCAATCTCACCAATCCTCTCAGTCCCATGTGTCCAGACTTATGCCACATCCAGCTGTCATTTTAGATAGGGTCATTCCAGGTTTCATCAGAGACCCTGAAGGAAATGTAAAGAATTTCCCTGTTTTTTGGTTTTGCTTTTGAAATTCCTTTTTATAGTGGGTTTGAGCTGATTCTCCCTGCCTTGTTTATGCCAGTCTAGACACACTTGATTCCCTTACAGAGACATATCAATACATAGGTTTTAAGATTCTTAATAGTCAGGTCTATTCCTCTGCGGGAAATATCGGGTTTTGAGTCCCTTTCACTGAGGAAGGTGTAGGTCTTGTCTATTACACAGTTGGTTTTAGAAATGGTACCTGTGCTTATATCAAACTCTGGTTTTATGCATCACCCCACCTCTCCTTTCCCCTTAAGCAGGCATAGGAGTGTTTTCTAAATGTGAGACTCTGTTCACTTTCCTAACTCAGTTCATGTGTAGCCATGTTTACAGGATCTTCATAAGTGATATCTTATGATAAGTTTCTTTTTCTGTTTGACTTATTTCACTTAGAATCATTGTACCTGAATCGACTCACTTTGCTGCTCCTGGTCTTATGACATTGATTTCATGGCTGAGGGATATTCCATCGTACATAAATACCACAGTTTTTTGAACCATTTTTATATTTCCTGGGATATTTAAGGTGTACCCAAGTTGAGGTTCTTGTAAGCAGTGCAGCCCTAAATTTGGGGGTGGCTCTGTCTTATTGATTTTCAGTTTTCCCAAGGTATATTCCCTAGACTGGAAGTGCCCTTGGCTCTGTAGCTCTGTTTTTTACTTGTTTTAGGGAACGCAATGCACTCCTCCAGTGAGGCAGTTGGCAATTTACATCCTGCCCATCAGCATAACAAGGCTCCCTGTTCTCCAGGGCCTGTCTTGCCGTTCTGGTTTTTACACATTTTGTGGATGTCCCTTTTGACCGGTGGGAAATGATACTTCTTTGTAGTGCAGATTTGCATTGCCCGCTTGCTTGCTTGGCCAAAAAGGGCGTATGCGTTTTCTCCTGAATATAATCAGGAGAAAACGCATACGCCCTTTTTGGCCAAGTGCGTCATTGTCGTAGTTGTGCCCCTCTTCCTGTGCTTTAAAGTCGATTCCAACGTACCTCTTGAAATCTGTTTCCTGCTATTCTGCCTCGCTTTCAAGTCCGCCTCGTTGCCTTCCCTCAACAGATTTTTGGACGATAGTTGTCCTTTATTACTCTGCCAGTTTGTGAATTGCTGTGCCCCTGAGCTCCATTATTCAACTCGTTTTTTGTGAGCTGTACGCAAGTCCAAAATTTTGGTTCTGGACCTATACTGGTTCCCGGTGGGTGGCTGAGACTCTGGTTAATTCTTCTTCCTGCCGGGAAATTAGAGTGACATGTGCCCGTCCAAATGCCTAACAGCTACTCTCTCATTGGTTCTCCCTCTTCCCTTCCATCCTCTGCCAAATTGGCAACCTGTGCGAACCAGGAGGTTAAAGGGGTTGTCTCTCCAAGTTGGGAGATTGATAGTAAAGCAGTTGGAAAGTCAAACCGGAGCACCAGGAGAGGGACTACTCATTGAGTTTTAGAAACCTTTTGTATTCACAGTGTGTCCATTCTCTAGGTTTGCCGTACATGTTATAGCTGTAGTAATATTCCCTTCAACATGGAGAGTTGGGACCCATGGAATGTGGGCCATGCATTTTTGCTTTATAGGGTCTGCATTTGCTCACCCAATCTCACCAATCCTCTCAGTCCCAAGTGTCCAGCCTTATGCCACATCCAGCTGTCATTGTAGATAGGGTCATTCCAGGTTTCATCAGAGACCCTGAAGTAAATATAAAGAATTTCCCTGTTTTTTGGTTTTGATTTTGAAATTCCTTTTTATAGTGGGTTTGAGCTGATTCTCGCTGCCATGTTTATTCCAGTCTAGACACACTTGTTTCCCTTACAGAGACATATCAAACATAGGTTTTAAGATTCTTACTAGTCAGATCTATTCCTCTGCGGGAAATATGGGGTTTTGAGTCCCTTTCACTGAGGAAGGTGTAGGTCTTGTCTATTCCACTGTTGGTTATAGAAATGGTTCCTGTGCTTATATCAAACCCTGGTTTTATGCATCACACCACCTCTCCTTTCCCCTTAAGCAGGCATAAGCGTGTTTTCTACATGTGAGACTCTGTTCTCTTTCCTAACTCAGTTCATGTGTAGCCATGTTTACAGGATCTTCATAAGTGATATCTTATGATAAGTTTCTTTTTCTGTGTGACTTATTTCACTTAGAATCATCGTACCTGAATCCACTCAGTTTGCTGCTCCTGGTCTTATGACATTGGTTTCATGGCTGAGGGATATTCCATCGTACATATATACCACAGTTTTTTGAACCATTTTTATATTTCCTGGGATATTTAAGGTGTACCCAAGTTGAGGTTCTTGAAAGCAGTGCAGCCCTAAATTTGGGGGTGGCTCTCTCTTATTGATTTTCAGTTTTCCCAACGTATATTCCCTAGACTGGATGTGCCCTTGGCTCTGTAGCTCTGTTGTTTACTTGTTTTAGGGAACGCAATGCACTCCTCCAGTGAGGCAGTTGGCAATTTACATCCCGCCATCAGCATAACAAGGCTCCCTGTTCTCCAGGGCCTGTCTTGCCTTTCTGGTTTTTACACATTTTGTGAATGTCCCTTTTGACCTGTGGGAAGTGATACTTCTTTGTAGTGCAGATTTGCATTGCCTGCTTGCTTGCTTGGCCAAAAAGGGTGCATGCGTTTTCTCCTGAATATATTCAGGAGAAAACGCATACGCCCTTTTTGGCCAAGTGCGTCATTGTCGAAATTGTGCCCCTCTTCCTGTGCTTTAAAGGCAATTCCAACGTACCTCTTGAAATCTGTTTCCTGCTATTCTGCCTCGCTTTCAAGTCCGCCTCGTTGCCTTCCCTCAACAGGTTTTTGGACGATAGTTGTCCTTTATTACTCTGCCAGTGTGTGAATTGCTGTGCCCCTGAGCTCCATTTTTCAACTCGTTTTTTGTGAGCTGTACGCAAGTCCAAAATTCTGGTTCAGGACCTACACTGGTTCCCGGTGGGTGGCTGAGACTCTGGTTAATTCTTCTTCCTGCCGGGAAATTAGAGTGACATGTGCCCATCCAAATGCCTAACAGCTACTCTCTCATTGGTTCTCCCTCTTCCCTTCCATCCTCTGCCAAATTGGCAACCTGTGCGAACCAGGAGGTTAAAGGGGTTGTCTCTCCAAGTTGGGAGATTGATAGTAAAGCAGTTGGAAAGTCAAACCGGAGCACCAGGAGAGGGACAACTCGTTGAGTTTTAGAAACCTTTTGTATTCAGAGTGTGTCCATTCTCTAGGTTTCCCGTACATGTTATAGCTATAGTAATATTCCCTTCAACATGGAGAGTTGGGACCCATGGAATGGGTGCCATGCATTATTGCTTTAAAGGGTCTGCATTTGCTCACCCAATCTCACCAATCCTCTCAGTCCCATGTGTCCAGACTTATGCCACATCCAGCTGTCATTTTAGATAGGGTCATTCCAGGTTTCATCAGAGACCCTGAAGGAAATGTAAAGAATTTCCCTGTTTTTTGGTTTTGCTTTTGAAATTCCTTTTTATAGTGGGTTTGAGCTGATTCTCCCTGCCTTGTTTATGCCAGTCTAGACACACTTGATTCCCTTACAGAGACATATCAATACATAGGTTTTAAGATTCTTAATAGTCAGGTCTATTCCTCTGCGGGAAATATCGGGTTTTGAGTCCCTTTCACTGAGGAAGGTGTAGGTCTTGTCTATTACACAGTTGGTTTTAGAAATGGTACCTGTGCTTATATCAAACTCTGGTTTTATGCATCACCCCACCTCTCCTTTCCCCTTAAGCAGGCATAGGAGTGTTTTCTAAATGTGAGACTCTGTTCACTTTCCTAACTCAGTTCATGTGTAGCCATGTTTACAGGATCTTCATAAGTGATATCTTATGATAAGTTTCTTTTTCTGTTTGACTTATTTCACTTAGAATCATTGTACCTGAATCGACTCACTTTGCTGCTCCTGGTCTTATGACATTGATTTCATGGCTGAGGGATATTCCATCGTACATAAATACCACAGTTTTTTGAACCATTTTTATATTTCCTGGGATATTTAAGGTGTACCCAAGTTGAGGTTCTTGTAAGCAGTGCAGCCCTAAATTTGGGGGTGGCTCTGTCTTATTGATTTTCAGTTTTCCCAAGGTATATTCCCTAGACTGGAAGTGCCCTTGGCTCTGTAGCTCTGTTTTTTACTTGTTTTAGGGAACGCAATGCACTCCTCCAGTGAGGCAGTTGGCAATTTACATCCTGCCCATCAGCATAACAAGGCTCCCTGTTCTCCAGGGCCTGTCTTGCCGTTCTGGTTTTTACACATTTTGTGGATGTCCCTTTTGACCGGTGGGAAATGATACTTCTTTGTAGTGCAGATTTGCATTGCCCGCTTGCTTGCTTGGCCAAAAAGGGCGTATGCGTTTTCTCCTGAATATAATCAGGAGAAAACGCATACGCCCTTTTTGGCCAAGTGCGTCATTGTCGTAGTTGTGCCCCTCTTCCTGTGCTTTAAAGTCGATTCCAACGTACCTCTTGAAATCTGTTTCCTGCTATTCTGCCTCGCTTTCAAGTCCGCCTCGTTGCCTTCCCTCAACAGATTTTTGGACGATAGTTGTCCTTTATTACTCTGCCAGTTTGTGAATTGCTGTGCCCCTGAGCTCCATTATTCAACTCGTTTTTTGTGAGCTGTACGCAAGTCCAAAATTTTGGTTCTGGACCTATACTGGTTCCCGGTGGGTGGCTGAGACTCTGGTTAATTCTTCTTCCTGCCGGGAAATTAGAGTGACATGTGCCCGTCCAAATGCCTAACAGCTACTCTCTCATTGGTTCTCCCTCTTCCCTTCCATCCTCTGCCAAATTGGCAACCTGTGCGAACCAGGAGGTTAAAGGGGTTGTCTCTCCAAGTTGGGAGATTGATAGTAAAGCAGTTGGAAAGTCAAACCGGAGCACCAGGAGAGGGACTACTCATTGAGTTTTAGAAACCTTTTGTATTCACAGTGTGTCCATTCTCTAGGTTTGCCGTACATGTTATAGCTGTAGTAATATTCCCTTCAACATGGAGAGTTGGGACCCATGGAATGTGGGCCATGCATTTTTGCTTTATAGGGTCTGCATTTGCTCACCCAATCTCACCAATCCTCTCAGTCCCAAGTGTCCAGCCTTATGCCACATCCAGCTGTCATTGTAGATAGGGTCATTCCAGGTTTCATCAGAGACCCTGAAGTAAATATAAAGAATTTCCCTGTTTTTTGGTTTTGATTTTGAAATTCCTTTTTATAGTGGGTTTGAGCTGATTCTCGCTGCCATGTTTATTCCAGTCTAGACACACTTGTTTCCCTTACAGAGACATATCAAACATAGGTTTTAAGATTCTTACTAGTCAGATCTATTCCTCTGCGGGAAATATGGGGTTTTGAGTCCCTTTCACTGAGGAAGGTGTAGGTCTTGTCTATTCCACTGTTGGTTATAGAAATGGTTCCTGTGCTTATATCAAACCCTGGTTTTATGCATCACACCACCTCTCCTTTCCCCTTAAGCAGGCATAAGCGTGTTTTCTACATGTGAGACTCTGTTCTCTTTCCTAACTCAGTTCATGTGTAGCCATGTTTACAGGATCTTCATAAGTGATATCTTATGATAAGTTTCTTTTTCTGTGTGACTTATTTCACTTAGAATCATCGTACCTGAATCCACTCAGTTTGCTGCTCCTGGTCTTATGACATTGATTTCATGGCTGAGGGATATTCCATCGTACATATATACCACAGTTTTTTGAACCATTTTTATATTTCCTGGGATATTTAAGGTGTACCCAAGTTGAGGTTCTTGAAAGCAGTGCAGCCCTAAATTTGGGGGTGGCTCTCTCTTATTGATTTTCAGTTTTCCCAACGTATATTCCCTAGACTGGATGTGACCTTGGCTCTGTAGCTCTGTTGTTTACTTGTTTTAGGGAACGCAATGCACTCCTCCAGTGAGGCAGTTGGCAATTTACATCCCGCCATCAGCATAACAAGGCTCCCTGTTCTCCAGGGCCTGTCTTGCCTTTCTGGTTTTTACACATTTTGTGAATGTCCCTTTTGACCTGTGGGAAGTGATACTTCTTTGTAGTGCAGATTTGCATTGCCTGCTTGCTTGCTTGGCCAAAAAGGGTGCATGCGTTTTCTCCTGAATATATTCAGGAGAAAACGCATACGCCCTTTTTGGCCAAGTGCGTCATTGTCGAAATTGTGCCACTCTTCCTGTGCTTTAAAGGCAATTCCAACGTACCTCTTGAAATCTGTTTCCTGCTATTCTGCCTCGCTTTCAAGTCCGCCTCGTTGCCTTCCCTCAACAGGTTTTTGGACGATAGTTGTCCTTTATTACTCTGCCAGTGTGTGAATTGCTGTGCCCCTGAGCTCCATTTTTCAACTCGTTTTTTGTGAGCTGTACGCAAGTCCAAAATTCTGGTTCAGGACCTACACTGGTTCCCGGTGGGTGGCTGAGACTCTGGTTAATTTTTCTTCCTGCCAGGAAATTAGAGTGACATGTGCCTGTCCAAATTCCTAACAGCTACTCTCTCATTGGTTCTCCCTCTTCCCTTCCATCTTCTGCCAAATTGGCAACCTGTGCGAACCAGGAGGTTAAAGGGGTTGTCTCTCCAAGTTGGGAGATTGATAGTAAAGCAGTTGGAAAGTCAAACCGGAGCACCAGGAGAGGGACTACTCGTTGACTTTTAGAAACATTTTGTATTCAGTGTGTGTCAATTCTCTAGGTTTCCCGTACATGTTATAGCGGTCGTAATATTCCCTTCAACGTGGAGAGTTGTGACCCATCGAATGGGGGCCATGCATTATTGCTTTAAAGGGTCTGCATTTGCTCAACCAATCTCGCCAATGCTCACAGTCCCAAGTGTCCAGCCTTATGCCACATCCAGCTGTCATTGTAGATAGGGTCATTTCAGGTTTCATCAGAGACCCTGAAGGAAATGTAAAGAATTTCCCTGTTTTTTGGTTTTGTTTTTGAAATTCATTTTTATAGTGAGTATGAGCTGATTCTCGCTGCCATGTTTCTGCCAGTCTAGACCCACTTGTTTCCCTTATGGAGACATATCAGTACATAGGTTTTAAGTTTCTTACTAGTCAGATCTATTCCTCTGCGGGAAATATGGGGTTTTGAGTCCCTTTTCCTGAGGAAGTTGTAGGTCTTGGCTATTCCAAACTTCGTTTTAGAAAGGGTACATGTGCTTATATCAAACTCTGGTTTTATGCATCACCCCACCTCTCCTTTCCCCTTAAGCAGGCATAAGCGTGTTTTCTACATGTGAGACTCTGTTCTCTTTCCTAACTCAGTTCATGTGTAGCCATGTTTACAGGATCTTCATATGTGATATCTTATGATAAGTTTCTTTTTCTGTGTGACTTATTTCACTTAGAATCATCGTACCTGAATCCACTCACTTTGCTGCTCCTGGTCTTATGACATTGATTTCATGGCTGAGGGATATTCCATCGTACATAAATACCACAGTTTTTGGAACCATTTTTATATTTCCTGGGATATTTAAGGTGTACCCAAGTTGAGGTTCTTGTAAGCAGTGCAGCCCTAAATTTGGGGGTGGCTCTGTCTTATTGATTTTCAGTTTTCCCAAGGTATATTCCCTAGACTGGAAGTGCCCTTGGCTCTGTAGCTCTGTTGTTTACTTGTTTTCGGGAACGCAATGCACTCCTCCAGTGAGGCAGTTGGCAAGTTACATCCCGCCCATCAGCATAGCAAGGCTCCCTGTTCTCCAGGGCTTGTCTTGCCTTTCTGGTTTTTACACATTTTGTGGATATCGCTTTTGACCGGTGGTAAGACATAATTCTTTGTAGTGCAGTTTTGCATTGCCCTCTTGCTTGCTTGGCCAAAAAGGCCGTATGCGTTTTCTCCTGAATATATTAAGGAGAAAACGCATACGCCCTTTTTGGGCAAGTGCGTCATTGTCCAAGTTGTGCCCCTCTTCCTGTGCTTTAAAGGCGATTCCAACGTACCTCTTGAAATCTGTTTCCTGCTATTCTGCCTCGCTTTCATGTCCGCCTCGTTGCCTACCCTCAACAGATTTTTGGACAATAGTTGTCCTTTAATACTCTGCCAATTTGTGAATTGCTGTGCCCCTGAGCTCCATTTTTCAACTCGTTTTTTGTGAGTTGTACGCAAGTCCAAAATTTTGGTTCAGGACCTATACTGGTTCCCGGTGGGTGGCTGAGACTCTGGTTAATTCTTCTTCCTGCTGGGAAATTAGAGTGACATGTGCCCATCCAAATGCCTAACAGCTACTCTCTCATTGGTTCTCCCTCTTCCCTTCAATCCTCTGCCAAATTGGCAACCTGTGCGAACCAGGAGGTTAAAGGGGCTGTCTCTCCAAGTTAGGAGATTGATAGTAAAGCAGTTGGAAAGTCAAACCGGAGCACCAGGAGAGGGACTACTCGTTGAGTTTTAGAAACCTTTTGTATTCAGAGTGTGTCCATTCTCTAGGTTTCCCGTACATGTTATAGCTGTAGTAATATTCCCTTCAACCTGGAGAGTTGGGATCCATGGAATGGGGGCCATGCATTTTTGCTTTATAGGGTCTGTATTTTCTCACCCAATCTCACCAATCCTCTCAGTCCCAAGTATGCAGCCTTATGCCACATCCAGCTGTCATTGTAGATAGGGTCATTCCAGGTTTCATCGAGACCCTGAAGGAATTGTAAAGAATTTCACTGTTTTTGGTTTTGTTTTTGAAATTCCATTTTATAGTGGGTTTGAGCTGATTTTCGCTGCCTTGTTTATGCCAGTCTAGACACACTTGATTCCCTTACAGAGACATATCAATACATAGGTTTTAAGTTCCTTCCTAGTCAGATCTATTCCTCTGCGGGAAATATGGGGTTTTGAGTCCCTTTCACTGAGGAAGGTGTAGGTCATTTCTATTCCAAAGTTGGTTTTTGAAATGGTACCTGGCTTATGTCAAACTCTGGTTTTATGCATCACCCCGCCTCTCCTTCCCTCTTAAGCAGGCATAAGAGTGTTTTCTAAACGTGAGATTCTGTTCTCTTTCCTAACTCAGTTCATGTGTAGCCATGTTTACAGGATCATCATAAGTGATATCTTATGATAAGTTTCTTTTTCTCTGTGACTTATTTCACTTAGAATCATCGTACCTGAAGGCAATCACTTTGCTGCTCCTGGTCTTATGACATTGATATCATGGCTGAGGGATATTCCATCGTACAAAAGTACCACAATTTTTGAACCATTTTTATATTTCCTGGGATATTTAAGGTGTACACAAGTTTAGGTTCTTTTAAGCAGTGCAGCCCTAAATTTGAGGGTGGCTCTGTCTTATTGATTTTCAGTTTTCCCAAGGTATATTCCCTAGACTGGAAGTGCCCTTGGCTCTGTAGCTCTGTTGTTTACTTGTTTTAGGCAACACAATGCACTCCTCCAGTGAGGCAGTTGGCAATTTACATCCCGCCCATCAGCATAACAAGGATCACTGTTCTCAAGGGCCTGTCTTGCCTTTCTGGTTTTTACACATTTTGTGGATGTCCCTTTTGACCGGTGGGAAGTGATACTTCTTTGTAAGGCAGATTTGCATTGCCCGATTGCTTGCTTGGCCAAAAAGGGCGTATGCGTTTTTCCTGAATATATTCAGGAGAAAACGCATACTCCCTTTTTGGCCAAGTGCTTCATAGTCGAATTAGTGCCCCTCTACATGTGCTTTAAAGGCGAATCCAACGTACCTCTTGAAATCTATTTCCTGCTATTCTGCCTTGCTTTCAAGTCCGCCTCGTTGCCTACCCTCAACAGATGTTTTGACAATTGTTGTCCTTTATTACTCTGCCATTTTGTGAATTGCTGTGCCCCTGAGCTCCATTTTTCAACTTGCTTTTTGTGAGCTGTACGCAAGTTCAAAATTTTGGTTCAGGACCTATACTGGTTTTCGGTCGTTGGCTGAGTCTTTGGTTAATTCTTCTTCCTGCCGAGAAATTAGAGTGACATGTGCCCGTCCAAATGTCTAACATCTACTCTCTCACTGGTTCTCCCTCTTCCCTTCCATTCTCTGCCAAAGTGGCAACCTGTGCGAACCAGGAGCGTAATTGGGCTGTCTCTCCAATTTGGGAGTTTGATTGTAAAGCAGTTGGAAAGTCAATCCGGAGCACCAGGAGAGGGACTATTCGTTGAGTTTTAGAAACCTTTTGTTTTCACAGAGTGTCCATTCTCGAGGTTTCACGTACATGTTATAGCTATAGTAATATTCCCTTCAACATGGAGAGTTGGGACCCATGGAATGGGGGCCATGCATTTTTGCTTTATAGGGTCTGCATTTGCTCACCCAATCTCACCAATCCTCTCAGTCCCAAGTGTCCAGCCTTATGCCACATCCAGCTGTCATTGTAGATAGTGTCATTCCAGGTTTCATCAGAGACCCTGAAGGATTTGTAAAGAATTTCCCTGTTTCTTGGTTTTGTTTTTGAAATTCCTTTTTATAGTGGGTTTGAGCTGATTCTCGCTGCCATGTTTATGCAAGTCTAGACACACTTGATTCCCTTACAGAGACATATCAAACATAGGTTTTAAGATTCTTACTAGTCAGATCTATTCCTCTGCTGGAAATATGGGGTTTTGAGTCCCTTTCAGTGAGGAAGGTGTAGTTGTTTTCTATTCCACAGTTGGATTTAGAAACAGTACCCGTGCTTATATCAAACTCTGGTTTTATGCATCACCCCACGTCTCCTTCCCCATTAAGCAGGCATAAGAGTGTTTTCTAAATGTGAGACTCTGTTCTCTTTCCTAACTCAGTTCATGTGTAGCCATGTTTACAGGATCTTCATAAGTGATATCTTCTGTTAAGTGTCTTTTTCTGTGTGAGTTATTTCACTTAGAATCATCGTACCTGAATCCACTCACATTGCTGCTCCTGGTATTATGACATTGATTTCATGGCTGAGGGATATTCCATCGTACAGAAGTACCACAAATTTTTGAATCATTTTTATATTTCCTGGGATATTTTAGGTGTACCCAAGTTGAGGTTCTTGTAAGCAGTGCAGCCCTAAATTTGGGGGTGGCTCTGTCTTATTGATTGTCAGTTTTCCCAAAGTATATTCCTTAGACTGGAAGTGCCCTTGGCTCTGTAGCCCAGTTGTTTACTTGTTTGAGGGAAAACAATGCACTCCTCCCGTGAGGCAGTTGGCAATTTACATCCCACCCATCAGGATAAGAAGGCTCCCTGTTCTAAGGGCCTCTCTTGCCTTTCTGGTTTTTACACGTTTTGTGGATGTCCCGTTTGACCGGTGGGAAGTGATACTTCTTTGTAGTGCAGATTTGCATTGCCCGCTTGCTTGCTTGGCCAAAAAGGGCATATGCGTTTTCTCCTGAATATATTCAGGAGAAAACGCATATGCCCTTTTTGGCCAAGTGCGTCATTGTCGAAGTTGTGCCCCTCTTCCTGTGCTTTAAAGGCGATTCCAACGTACCTCTTGAAATCTGTTTCCTGCTATTCTGCCTCGCTTTAAATTCCGCCTCGTTGCCTTCCCTCAACAGATTTTTGGACGATAGTTGTCCTTTATTACTCTGCCAATGTGTGAATTGCTGTGCCCCTGAGCTACGTTTTTCAACTCGTTTTTGTGAGCTGAACGAAAGTCCAAAATTTTTGTTCAGGACCTATACTGGTTCCCGAAGGGTGGCTGAGACTTTGGTTAATTCTTCTTCCTGCCGGCAAATTAGAGTGACATGTGCCCGTCCAAATGCGTAACAGCTAGTCTCTCATTGGTTCTCCCTCTTCCCTTCCATCCTCTGCCAAATTGGCAACCTGTGCGAACCAGGAGCTTAAAGGGGCTGTCTCTCCAAGTTGGGAGATTGATAGTAAAGCAGTTGGAAAGTCAAACCGGAGAACCAGGAGAGGGACTGTTCGTTGAGTTTTAGAAACCTTTTGTATTCACAGTGTGTCCATTCTCTAGGTTTCCCGTACATGTTATAGCTGAAGTAATATTCCCTTCAACCTGGAGAGTTGGGATCCATGGAATGGGGGCCATGCATTTTGCTTTATAGGGTCTGCATTTGCTCACCCAATCTCACCAATCCTCTCAGTCCCAAGTATGCAGCCTTATGCCACATCCAGCTGTCATTGTAGATAGGGTCATTCCAGGATTCATCAGAGACCCTGAAGGAATTGTAAAGAATTTCCCTGTTTTTTGGTTTTGTTTTTGAAATTCTTTTTATAGTGGGTTTGAGCTGATTCTCGCTGCCATGTTTATGCCAGTCTAGACACACGTGATTCCCTTACGGAGACATATCAATACATAGGTTTTAAGATTCTTACTAGTCAGATCTATTTCTCTGAGGGAAATATGGGGTTTTGAGTCCCTTTCACTGAGGAAGGTGTAGGTCTTCTCTATTCCACAGTTGGATTTAGAAACGGTACCCGTGCATATATCAAACTCTGGTTTTATGCATCACCCCACCTCTCCTTCCCCATTAAGCAGGCATAAGAGTGTTTTCTAAATGTGAGACTCTGTTCTCTTTCCTAACTCAGTTCATGTGTAGCCATGTTTACAGGATCATCATAAGTGATATCTTCTGTTAAGTGTCTTTTTCTGTGTGACTTATTTCACTTAGAATCATCGTACCTGTATCCACTCACATTGCTGCTCCTGGTCTTATGACATTGATTTCATGGCTGAGGGATATTCCATCATACATAAATACCACAATTTTTTGAACCATTTATATATTTCCTGGGATATTTAAGTTGTACCCAAGTTGAGGTTCTTGTAAGCAGTGCAGCTCTGAATTTTGGGGGTGGCTGTGTCTTATTGATTTTCAGTTTTCCCAAAGTATATTCCCTAGACTGGAAGTGCCCTTGGCTCTGTAGCTCAGTTGTTTACTTGTTTGAGGGAACACAATGCACTCCTCCAGTGAGGCAGTTGGCAATTTACATCCCACCCATCAGGATAAGAAGGCTCCCTGTTCTCCAGGGCCTGTCTTGCCTTTCTGGTTTTTACACAATGTGTGGATATCCCGTTTGACCGGTAGGCAGTGATACTTCTTTGTAGTGCAGATTTGCATTGCCCGCTTGCTTGCTTGGCCAAAAAGGGCGTATGCGTTTTCTCCTGAATATATTCAGGAGAAAACGCATACGCCCTTTTTGGCCAAGTGCGTCATTGTCGAAGTTGTGCCCCTCTTCCTGTGCTTTACAGGCGATTCCTACGTACCTCTTGAAATCTCTTTCCTGCTATTCTGCCTCGCTTTCAAGTCCGCCTCCTTTCCTTCCCTCAACAGATTTTTGGACGACAGTTGTCCTTTATTACTCTGCCAGTTTGTGAATTGCTGTGCCCCTGAGCTCCATTTTTCAACTCGTTTTTTGTGAGCTGTACGCAAGTCCAAAATTTTGGTTCAGGACCTATACTGGTTCCCGGTGGGTGGCTGAGTCTCTGCTTAATTCTTCTTCCTGCCGGGAATTTAGAGTGACATGTGCCCGTCCAAATGCCTAACAGCTACTCTCTCATTGGTTCTCCCACTTCCCTTCCATCCTCTGCCAAATTGGCAACCTGTGCGAACCAGGAGCTTAAAGGGGATTTCTCTCCAATTAGGGAGATTGATAGTAAAGCAGTTGGAAAGTCAAACCGGAGCACCAGGAGAGGGACTATTCGTTGAGTTTTAGAAACCTTTTGCATTCACAGTGTGTCCATTATCTAGGTTTCCCATACATGTTATAGCTGTAGTAATATTCCCTTCAATATGGAGAGTTGGGACCCATGCAATGGGGGCCATGCATTTTTGATTTAAAGGGCCTGCATTTGCTCTCCCAATCTCACCAATCCACTCATTCCCAAGTGTCCAGCCTTATACCACATCCAGCTGTCATTGTAGATAGGGTCATTCCTGGTTTCATCAGAGACCCTGAAGGAAATGTAAAGAATTTCCCTGTTTTTTGGTTTTGTTGTTGAAATTCCTTTTTATAGTGGGTTTGAGCTGATTCTCGCTGCCTTGTTTATGCCAGTCTAGACACACTTGATTCCCTTACAGAGACATATCAATACATAGGTTTTAAGTTTCTTCCTACTCAGATCTATTCCTCTGCGGGAAATATGGGGTTTTGAGTCCCTTTTACTGAGGAAGGTGTAGGTCTTGTCTATTCCAAAGTTTGTTTTATAAATGGTACCTGTTCTTATGTCAAACTCTGGTTTTATGCATCACCGGGCCTCTCCTTCCCTCTTAAGCAGGCATAAGAGTGTTTTCTAAATGTGAGATTCTGTTCTCTTTCCTAACTCAGTTCATGTGTAGCCATGTTTACAGGATCTTCATAAGTGATATCTTATGATAAGTTTCTTTTTCTGTGTGACTTATTTCACTTAGAATCTTCGTACCTGAATCCACTCACTTTGCTGCTCCTGGTCTTATGACATTGATTTCATGGCTGAGGGATATTCCATCGTACATAAGTACCACAATTTTTTGAACCATTTTTATATATCCTGGGATATTTAAGGTGTACACAAGTTGAGGTTCTTGTAAGCAGTGCAGCCCTAAATTTGAGGGTGGCTCTGTCTTATTGATTTTCAGTTTTCCCAAGGTATATTCCCTAGACTGGAAGTGCCCTTGGCTCTTTAGCTCTGTTGTTTACTTGTTTTAGGGAACACAATGCACTCCTCCAGTGAGGCAGTTGGCAATTTACATCCCGCCCATCAGCATACCAAGTCTCCCTGTTCTCCAGGGCCTGTCTTGCCTTTCTGGTTTTTACACATTTTGTGGATGTCCCTTTTGACCGGTGGGAAGTGACACTTCTTTGTAGGGCAGATTTGCATTGCCCGCTTGCTTGCTTGTCCAAAAAGGGCATATGCGTTTTCTCCTGAATATATTCAGGAGAAAACGCATACGCCCTTTTTGTCCAACTGCGTCATAGTCGAAGTATTGCCCCTGTACATGTGCTTTAAAGGCGATTCCAACGTACCTCTTGAAATCTGTTTCCTGCTATTCTGCCTTGCTTTCAAGTCCGCTTCGTTGCCTACCCTCAACAGATTTTTGGACGATAGTTGTCCTTTATTACTCTGCCATTTTGTGAATTGCTGTGCCCCTGAGCTCCATTTTTCAACTTGCTTTTTGTGAGCTGTACGCAAGTCCAAAATTTTGGTTCAGGACCTATACTGGTTCCCGGTGGGTGGCTGAGTCTCTGCTTAATTCTTCTTCCTGCCGGGAATTTAGAGTGACATGTGCCCGTCCAAATGCCTAACAGCTACTCTCTCATTGGTTCTCCCACTTCCCTTCCATCCTCTGCCAAATTGGCAACCTGTGCGAACCAGGAGCTTAAAGGGGATTTCTCTCCAATTAGGGAGATTGATAGTAAAGCAGTTGGAAAGTCAAACCGGAGCACCAGGAGAGGGACTATTCGTTGAGTTTTAGAAACCTTTTGCATTCACAGTGTGTCCATTATCTAGGTTTCCCATACATGTTATAGCTGTAGTAATATTCCCTTCAATATGGAGAGTTGGGACCCATGCAATGGGGGCCATGCATTTTTGATTTAAAGGGCCTGCATTTGCTCTCCCAATCTCACCAATCCACTCATTCCCAAGTGTCCAGCCTTATACCACATCCAGCTGTCATTGTAGATAGGGTCATTCCTGGTTTCATCAGAGACCCTGAAGGAAATGTAAAGAATTTCCCTGTTTTTTGGTTTTGTTGTTGAAATTCCTTTTTATAGTGGGTTTGAGCTGATTCTCGCTGCCTTGTTTATGCCAGTCTAGACACACTTGATTCCCTTACAGAGACATATCAATACATAGGTTTTAAGTTTCTTCCTACTCAGATCTATTCCTCTGCGGGAAATATGGGGTTTTGAGTCCCTTTTACTGAGGAAGGTGTAGGTCTTGTCTATTCCAAAGTTTGTTTTATAAATGGTACCTGTTCTTATGTCAAACTCTGGTTTTATGCATCACCGGGCCTCTCCTTCCCTCTTAAGCAGGCATAAGAGTGTTTTCTAAATGTGAGATTCTGTTCTCTTTCCTAACTCAGTTCATGTGTAGCCATGTTTACAGGATCTTCATAAGTGATATCTTATGATAAGTTTCTTTTTCTGTGTGACTTATTTCACTTAGAATCTTCGTACCTGAATCCACTCACTTTGCTGCTCCTGGTCTTATGACATTGATTTCATGGCTGAGGGATATTCCATCGTACATAAGTACCACAATTTTTTGAACCATTTTTATATATCCTGGGATATTTAAGGTGTACACAAGTTGAGGTTCTTGTAAGCAGTGCAGCCCTAAATTTGAGGGTGGCTCTGTCTTATTGATTTTCAGTTTTCCCAAGGTATATTCCCTAGACTGGAAGTGCCCTTGGCTCTTTAGCTCTGTTGTTTACTTGTTTTAGGGAACACAATGCACTCCTCCAGTGAGGCAGTTGGCAATTTACATCCCGCCCATCAGCATACCAAGTCTCCCTGTTCTCCAGGGCCTGTCTTGCCTTTCTGGTTTTTACACATTTTGTGGATGTCCCTTTTGACCGGTGGGAAGTGACACTTCTTGTAGGGCAGATTTGCATTGCCCGCTTGCTTGCTTGTCCAAAAAGGGCATATGCGTTTTCTCCTGAATATATTCAGGAGAAAACGCATACGCCCTTTTTGTCCAACTGCGTCATAGTCGAAGTATTGCCCCTGTACATGTGCTTTAAAGGCGATTCCAACGTACCTCTTGAAATCTGTTTCCTGCTATTCTGCCTTGCTTTCAAGTCCGCCTCGTTGCCTACCCTCAACAGATTTTTGGACGATAGTTGTCCTTTATTACTCTGCCATTTTGTGAATTGCTGTGCCCCTGAGCTCCATTTTTCAACTTGCTTTTTGTGAGCTGTACGCAAGTCCAAAATTTTGGTTCAGGACCTATACTGGTTCCCGGTGGGTGGCTGAGACTTTGGTTAATTCTTCTTCCTGCCCGGAAATTAGAGTGACATGTGCCCGTCCAAATGTCTAACAGCTACTCTCTCACTGGTTCTCCCTCTTCCCTTCCATTCTCTGCCAAATTGGCAACCTGTGCGAACCAGGAGCTTAAAGGGGCTGTCTATCCAATTTCGGAGTTTGATAGTAAAGCAGTTGGAAAGTCAAACCGGAGCACCAGGAGAGGGATTATTCGTTGAGTTTTAGAAACTTTTGTATTCACAGTGTGTCCATTCTCTAGGTTTCCCATACATGTTAGAGCTGTAGTAATATTCCCTTCAAGCTGGAGAGTTCGGACCCATGGAATGGGGGTCATGCATTTTTGCTTTATGCGGCCTGCATTTGCTCACCCAATCTCACCAATCCTCTCAGTCCAAAGTGTCCAGCCTTATACCACATCCAGCTGTCATTGTAGATAGGGTCATTTCAGGTTTCATCAGAGACCCAGAAGTAATTGTAAAGAATTTGCCTGTTTTTTTTGGTTTTGTTTATGAAATTCCTTTTTATAGTGGGTTTGAGCTGATTCTCGCTGCCATGCTTATGCCAGTCTAGACACACTTGATTCCCTTATGGAGACATATCAATACATAGGTTTTAAGTTTCTTACAAGTCAGATCTGTTCCTCTGCAGGAAATATGGGGTTTTGAGTCCCTTTCACTGAGGAAGGTGTAGGTCTTGTGTATTCCACAGTTGGTTTTAGAAATGGTACTTGTACTTATATAAAACTCTGGGTTTATGCATCACCCCACCTCTCCTTTCCCCTTAAGCAGGCATAAGAGTGTTTTCTAAACGTGAGACTCTGTTCTCTTTCCTAACTCAGTTCATGTGTAGCCATGTTTACAGGATCTTCATAAGTGATATCTTATGATAAGTTTCTTTTTCTGCGTGACTTATTTCACTTAGAATCATCGTACCTGAATCCACTCACTTTGCTCCTCCTCGTCTTATGACATTGATTTCATGGCTGAGGGATATTCCATCGTACGTAAGTACCACAGTTTTTTTTTTTTTTTTTTTCTTTTTGCGGTATGTGGGCCTCTCACTGCTGTGGCCTCTCCCGTTGCGGAGCACAGGCTCCGGACGCGCAGGCCCAGCAGCCATGGCTCACGGGCCCAACCGCTCCGCGGCATATGGGATCCTCCCAGACAGGGTCACGAACCCGTATCCCCTGCATCGGCAGGCGGACTCTCAACCACTGCGCCACCAGGCAGGCCCAACACAGTTTTTTGAAACATTTTTATATTTCCTGGGATAATTAAGGTGTACCCAAGTTGAGGTTCTTGTAGGCAGTGCAGCGCTAAATTAGGGGGTGGCTCTCTCTTATTGATTTTCAGTTTTCCCAAGGTATATTCGCTAGAGTGGAAGTGCCCTTGGCTCTGTAGCTCTGTTGTTTACTTGTTATAGAGAACACAATGCACTCCTCCAGTGAGGCAGTTGGCAATTTACATCCCGCCCATCAGCATAACAAGGCTCCCTGTTCTCCAGGGCCTGTCTTGCCTTTCTGGTTTTTACACATGTTGTGGATATCCCTTTTGACCGGTGGGAAGTGATACTTCTTTGTAGTGCAGATTTGCATTGCCCGCTTCCTTGCTTGGACAAAAAGGGCGTATGCGTTTTCTCCTGAATATATTCAGCAGAAAACACATAAGCCCTTTATGGCCAAGTGCATCATTGTCGAAGTTGTGCCCCTCTTCCTGTACTTTAAAGACGATTCCAACGTACCTCTTGAAATCTGTTTCCTGCTATTCGGCCTCGCTTTCAAATCTGCCTCGTTGCCTTCCCTCAACAGATTTTTGGACGATATTTGTCCTTTATTACTCTGCCTGTTTGTGAATTGCTTTGCCCCTGAGCTCCATTTTTCAACTCGTTTTTTGTGAGCTGAACACACGTCCAAAATTTTGGTTCAGGACCTATATTCGTTCCCGGTAGGTGTCTAGACTTTCGTTAATTCTTCTTCCTGCCGGGAAATTAGAGTGACATGTGCCCGTCCAAATGCCTGACAGCTACTCTCCCATTGATTCTCCTTCTTCCCTTCCATCCTCTGCCAAATTGGCAACCTGTTCGAACCAGGAGCTTAAAGGGGCTGTCTCTCCAAATTTGGAGATTGATAGTAACGCAGTTGGAAAGTCAAACCGGAGCACCAGGAGAGGGACTATTCGTTGAGTTTTAGAAACCTTTTATATTCACAGTGTGTCCATTCTCTAGGTTTCCCGTACATGTTATAGCTGTTGTAATATTCCCTTCAACCTGGAGATTTGGGACCCATGGAATGGGGGCCATGCATTATTGCTTTAAAAGGTCTGCCTTTGCTCAACCAATCTCACCAATCCTTTCAGTCCCAAGTGTCCAGCCTTATGTCACATCCAGTTTTCATTGTAGATAGGGACATTCCAGGTTTCATCAGAGACCCTCAAGGAATTGTAAAGAATTTCCCTGGTTTTTTCTTCTGTTTTTGAAATTCCTTTTTTATAGTGGGTTTGAGCTGATTCTCGCTGCCATTTTCATGCCAGTCTAGACACTCTTGATTCCCTTGCGTAGACATATCAATACATAGGTTTTAAGATACTTAATAGTCAGATCTATTCCTTTGCGGGAAATATGGGGTTTTGAGTCCCTTTCACTGAGTAAGGTGTAGGTCTTGTCTATTCCAAAGTTGGTTTTAGAAACGGTATCTGTGCTTATATCAATCTCTAGTTTTATGCATCACCCCACCTCTCCTTCTCCTTATGCAGGCATAAGAGTGTTTTCTAAATGTGAGACTCTGTTCTCTTTCCTAACTCAGTTCATGTGTAGCCATGTTTACAGGAACTTCATAAGTGATATCTTATGATAAGTGTATTTTTCTGTGTGACTTATTTCACTTAGAATCATCGTACCTGAATCCACTCACTTTGCTGCTACTGGTCTTATGATATTCATTTCCTCGCTGAGGGATATTCCATCGTACGTAAGTACCACAATTTTTTGAACCATTTTTATATTTCCTGGGGTATTTAAGGTGAACCCAAGTTGAGGTTCTTGTAAGCAGTGCAGCCCTAAATTTCGGGGTGGCTCTGTCTTATTGATTTTCAGTTTCCCCAAGGTATATTCCCCAGACTGGAAGTGCCCTTGGCTCTGTAGCTCTGTTGTTTTCTTGTTTTAGGGAACACAATGCACTCCTCCAGTGAGGCAGTTGACAATTTACATCCCGCCCATCAACATAACAAGGCTCCCTGTTCTCCAGGGCCTGTCTTGCCTTCTGGTTTTTACACATTTTGTGGATGTCCCCTTTAACCCGTGGGAAGTGATACTTCTTTGTAGCGCAGATTTGCATTGCCCGCTTGCTTGCTTTGCCAAAAAGTGCGTATGCGTTTTCTCCTGTGCATCGTTGTCGAAGTTGTGCCCTTCTTCCTGTGCTTTAAAGGTGATTCCAACATACCTCTTGAAATCTGTTTCCTGCTATTCGGCCTCGCTTTCATGTCTTCCTCGTTGCCTTCCCTCTACAGATTTTTGGACGATAGTTGTCCTTTATTACTCTGCCAGTTTGTGAATTGCTGTGCCCCTGAGCTCCTTTTTTCAACTTGTTTTTTGTGAGCTGAACACAAGTCCAAAATTTTTGTTCAGGATCTATACTGGTTCCCGGAGGGTGGCTGAGACTCTGGTTAATTCTTCTTCCTGCCGGGAAATTAGAGTGACATGTGCCCATCCAAATGCCTGAAAAGTACTCTCTCATTGGTTCTCCCTCTTCCCTACAATCCTCTGCCAAATTGGCAACCCGCGCGTACCAGGAGCTTAAAGGGGTTGTCTCTCCAAGTTGGGAGATTGATAGTAAAGCAGTTGGAAAGTCAAACCGGTGCACCAGGAGAGGGATTATTCGTTGAGTTTTAGAAACCTTTCGTATTCACAGTGTGTCCATTCTCTAGGTTTCCCGTACATGTTATAGCTGTAGTAATATTCCCTTCAACCTGGAGAGTTGGGACCCATGGAATGGGTGCCATGAATTATTGCTTTAAAGGGTCTGCATTTGCTCACCCAATCTCACCAGTCCTCTCAGTCCCAAGTGTCCAGCCTTTTGCCACATCCAGCTCTCATTGTAGATAGGGTCATTCCTGGTTTCGTCAGAGACCCTGAAAGAATTGTAAATAATTTCCCTGTTTTTTGTTTTGTTTTTGAAATTCCTTTTTATAGTGGCTTTAGGCTGATTCTTGCTGCCGTGTTTCTGCCCGTCTAGACACACTTCATTCCCTTACGGAGACATATCAATACATAGGTTTTAAGATTCTTACTAGTCAGATATATTCCTCTGCGGGAAATATGGGGATTTGAGTCCCTTTCACTGTGGAAGGTGTAGATCTTGTCTATTCCTTAGTTCGTTTTTAGAACGGTACTATTGCTTATATCAAACTCTGGTTTTATGCATCTCCCCACCTCTTCTTCACCCTTAAGCAGGGATAAGTGTGTTTTCTAAATGTTAGACACTGTTCTCTTTCCTAACTCAGTTCCTGTGTAGCCATGTTTACAGGACATTCATAAGTGATATCTTATTATAACTTTCTTTTTCGGCGTGACTTATTTCACTTAAAATCATCGTACCTGAATCCACTCATTTTGCGGCTACTGGTCTTATGACATTGATTTCATGGCTGAGGGACATTCCATCGTACATAATACCACACTGTTTTGTACCATTTTTATATTTCCTGGGATATTTAAGGTATTCCCAAGTTGAGGTTCTTGTAAGCACTGCAGGCCTCAATTTAGGGGTGGCTCTGTCTTATTGATTCTCAGTTTTCCCAAGGTATATTCCCTAGACTGGAAGTGCCCTTGGCTCTGTAGCTCTGTTGTTTACTTCTTTTAGGGAACACGTTGCACTCCTCCTGTGAGGCAGTTGGCAATTTACTTCCCGCCCATCAGCATAACAAGGCTCCCTGTTACCCAGGGCCTGTCTTGCCTTTCTGGTTTTTACACATTTAGTGGATGTCCATTTTGACCATTGTGAAGAGATACTTCTTTGTAGTGCAGATTTGCATTGCCCGCTTGCTTGCTTGGCCAAAAAGGGCGTATGCGTTTTCTCCTGAATATATTCAGGAGAAAACACATACACCCTTTTTGGCCAACTGCATCAATTTCGAAGTTGTGCCCCTCTTCCTGTGCTTTACAGGCAACTCCTGCGTACCTCTTGAAATCTGTTTCCTGCTATTCTGACTCACTTTCAAGTACGCCTCGATGCATTCCCTCAACAGATTTTTGGACGATAGTTGTCCTTTATTACTCTGCCAGTTTGTGAATTGCTGTGCCCCTGAGCTCCATGTTTCAACTCGTTTTTTTTGTGAGCTGAACGCAAGTCCAAAATTTTCGTTCAGGACCTATACTGGTTCCTGGAGGGTGCCTGAGACTTTGGTTAATTCTTCTTCCTGCTGGGACATTAGAGTGACATGTGCCCGTCCAAATGCCTGAAAAGTACTCTCTCATTGGTTCTCCCTCTTTCCTACAATCCTCTGCCAATTTGGCAACCCGTTCGAACCAGGAGGTTAAAGGGACTGTCTCTCCAAGTTGGTAGATTGATAGCAAAGCAGTAGGAAAGACAAACCGGCGCACCAGGAGAGGGATTATTCGTTGAGTTTTAGAAACCTTTCGTATTCACAATGTGTCCATTCTCTAGTTTTCCCGTACATGTTATACCTGTAGTAATATTCCCTTCAACCTGGAGAGTTGGGACCCATGGAATGGGTGCCATGAATTATTGCTTTAAAGGGTCTGCATTTGCTCACCCAATCTCACCAATCCTCTCAGTCCCAAGTGTCCAGCCTTTTGCCACATCCAGCTGTCATTGTAGATAGGGTCATTCCAGGTTTCGTCAGAGACCCTGAATGAATTGTAAATAATTTCCCTGGTTTTTGTTTTGTTTTTGAAATTCCTTTTTATAGTGGGTTTAGGCTGATTCTCGCTGCCATGTTTCTGTCCGTCTAGACACATTTCATTCCCTTACGGAGACATATCAATACATAGGTTTTAAGATTCTTACTAGTCAGATATATTCCTCTGCGGGAAATATGGGGATTTGAGTCCCTTTCACTGAGGAAGGTGTAGATCTTGTCTATTCCTTAGTTCGTTTTTAGAACGGTACTTGTGCTTATATCAAACTCTGGTTTTATGCATCACCCCACCTCTCCTTCACCCTTAAGCAGGCATAAGAGTGTTTTCTAAATGTTAGACACTGTTCTCTTTCCTAACTCAGTTCATGTGTAGCCATGATTACAGGACATTCATAAGTGATATCTTATGATAAGTTTCTTTTTCTGCGTGACTTATTTCACTTAGAATCATCGTACCTGAATCCACTCATTTTGCGGCTACTGGTCTTATGACATTGATTTCATGGCTGAGGGATATTCCATCGTACGTAAGTACCACAATGTTTTGTACCATTTTTATATTTCCTGGGATATTTAAGGTATACCCAAGTTGAGGTTCTTGTAAGCACTGCAGGCCTAAATTTGGGGGTGGCTCTGTCTTATTGATTCTGAGTTTTCCCAAGGTATATTCCCTAGAGTGGAAGTGCCCTTGGCTCTGTAGCTCTGTTGTTTACTTCTTTTAGGGAACACGTTGCACTCCTCCTGTGAGGCAGTTAGCTATTTACTTCCCGCCCATCTTCATAACAAGGCTCCCTGTTCTCCAGGGCCTGTCTTGCCTTTCTGGTTTTTACACATTTTGTGGATGTCCATTTTGACCATTGTGAAGAGATACTTCTTTGTAGTGCAGATTTGCATTGCCCTCTTGCTTTCTTGGCCAAAAAGGTTGTATGCGTTTTCTCCTGAATATATTCAAGAGAAAATGCATACGCCCTTTTTGGCCAAGTTCATCATTGTCGAAGTTGTGCCCTTCTTCCAGTGCTTTACAGGCGATGTCAACGTACCTATTGAAATCTGTTTCTCGTTAATCTGCTCGCTTTCAATCCACCTCGTTGCATTCCCTCAACAGATTTTTGAACGATATTGGTCCATTATTACTCTGCCAGTTTGTGAATTGTTGTGCCCCTGAGCTCCATGTTTCCACTCGTTTTATGTGAGCTGAACGAAAGTCCAAAATTTTGGTTCAGGACCTATACTGGTTCCCGGGGATGGCTGAGACATTGGTTAATTCTTCTTCCTTCCTGGAAATTAGAGTGACATGTGCCCATCCAAATTCCTAAAAACTACTCTCTCATCGGTTCTCCCTCTTCCTTTCTTTCCACTGCCAAATTGGCAACCTGTGTGAACCAGGAGCTTAAAGGGGCTGTCTCTCCAAGTTGGGAGATTGATAGTAAAGCAGTTGGAAAGTCAAACCGGAGCACCAGGACAGGGATTATTTGTTGAGATTTAGAAACATTTTGTATTCACAGTGTGTCCATTCTCTTGGTTTCCCGTACATGTTATAGCTGTAGTAATATTCCCTTTAACCTGGAGAGTTGGGACCCATGGAATGGGTGCCATGCATTATTGCTTTAAAGGGTCTGCATTTGCTCACCCAGTCTCACCAATCCTCTCAGTCCCAAGTGTCCAGCCTTATGCCACATCCAGCTGTCATTGTAGATAGGGTCATTCCATGTTTGTCAGAAACCCTGAAGGAATTGTAAAGAATTTTCCTTTTGTTATTTTGTTTTTGAAATTCCTTTTTTATAGTGGGTTTGAGCTGATTCTCGCTGCCGTGTATATGCCAGTCTAGACACACTTGATTCCCTTACGGAGACCCATCAATACATAGGTTTTAAGATTCTTACTAGTCAGATATATTCCTCTGTGGGAAATATGGGGTTTTGAGTAGCTTTCACTTAGGAAGGTGTAGGTCTTGTATATTCCATAGTTGGTTTTTGGAACGGTATCTGTGCTTGTATCAAACTCTGGTTTTATGCATCACCCCACCTCTCCTTCCCCTTTAAGCAGGCATAAGAGATTTTTCTAAATGTGAGACTCTGTTCTCTTTCCTAACTCAGTTCATGTGTAGCCATGTTTACAGGATCTTCATATGTGACATGTTATGATAAGTTTCTATTTCTGTGTGACTTATTTCACTTAGAATCATTGTGCCTGAATCCACTCATTTTGCTGCTACTTGTCTTATGACATTGATTTCATGGCTGAGGGATATTCCATCGTACGTTAGTACCGCCATTTTTTGAACCATTTTTATATTTCCTGGGATATTTAACGTGTACCCAAGTTGAGGTTCTTGTAAGCAGTGCAGCTCTGACTTTGGGGATGGCTTTGTCTTATTGATTATCAGTATTCCCAAGGTATATTCCCTAGACTGGAAGTTCTTTTGGCTCTGTAGCTGTGTTATTTACTTGTTTTAGGGATCACAATGCACTCCTCCAGAGAGGCAGTTGGCAGTTTACATCCCGCCCATCAGCATAACAAGGCTCCCTGTTCTCCAGGGCCTGTCTTGCGTTTCTGGTTTTTACACATTTGTGGATATCCGTTTTGAATGGTGGGAAGTGATACTTCTTTGTAGTGCAGATTTACATTGCCTACTTGCTTGCTTGGCCAAAAAGGGCATATGCATCTTCTCCTGAATATATTCACGTGAAAACCCATACGCTCTTTATGGCCATTTCCATAATTTTCGAAGTTGTTGTCCTTTTCCTGTGTATAAAGGTGATTCCAATGTACCTCTTGAAATCTGTTTCATGCCATTCTGCCTCATTTTCAATTCTGCCTCGTGGCTTTCCCTCAACAGATTTTTGGAAGAGAGTAGTCCTTTTTAACTCTGCAGGTTAGTTAATTGCTGTGGCCCTGAGCTCCATTCTTCAACTCACGTGTTTGTGAGCTGACCGCAAATCCACAATTTTGCTTCTGGACCTATACTTGTTCTGGGGGGGCAGGATGAGACTTTTGTTAATTCCTCTTCATGACGGGAAATTAGAGTGACATGTGGCTGTCCAAATGCCTACAGCTACTATCTCATTGGTTCTCTCTCTTCCCTTATATCCTTTGCACAATTTGCCCACTGTGCGAATCAGGAGGTTATAGGGGCTGTCTCTCCAAGTTGGGAGATTGATAGTAAAGCAGTTGGAATGTCAAACTGGAGCACAGGGAGAGAAAAAAGTAGTAGAGTTTTAGAAACCTTTCCCCATCAGAGTGTTTCCATTCTCTACGTTCCCATACATGTTATAACTGTAGTGATATTCCTTTCTACCTGGAGAGTTGGGAACCATGGAATGGGTTGCAGGCATTATTTCTTTAAACGGTCTGCATTTTTTCACCCAATCTCACCAGTCCTCTCAGTCCCAAGTGACCAGCCTTATGCCACATCCAGCTGTCATTGTAGATAGGGTCATTCCAGGTTTCATCAGTACCCCTAAAGGAATTGTGTAATAATTTTATTGTTTTTATGTTTTGTTTTGAAATTCATTTTTATAGTGGGTTTGAGCTGATTCTCACTGCCATGTTTATGTCGTTCTAGACACACTTGTTTCCCTTATGGAGACATATCAATACATAGGTTTTAAAATTCTTACTAGTCAGATATATTTCTCTCCGGGCAATAGCGATGTTGAGTTCCGCTCACTGAGGAAGGAGTAGGGCTTCTCTCTTCTGTTTTAGGATTATTGAACGGTTCCTGTGCTAATATCAAACTTTTGTTTTGTGCATCTCCCCACCTCTCTTTCCCCTTAAGCAAGCATAAGTGTGTTTTCTAAATCTGAGAATCTGTTCTCTTCCCGAATTCAGTTCATATGTAGCCATGTTTACATTCCCTTCATAAGTGATATCTTTTGTCAGAATGCACCATGGCCCTTGTCATAATAATGCTCCATGACCCCTGTCATCACAATGCTCCATCCTCTGGTTATGACAATGCTCCATGTCCCTTGTCATCACAATTCTCCACGTCCTTGTCATCACAATGCTACATGACACTTCTCATCACAATATTACATGCTCTTGTCATCACAGTTCTCCATGCACTTGTCATTGCAATGTTCCATGCATTTGTCATCACAATGCTCCATGCACTTGTCATCACAATGCTTGATGCACTTGTCATCACAATGCTCTATGACCCCTCTCATCACAATGCTCCCTGACACCTGTCATCACAATGCTTCATGCCACTTGTCCTTACAGTGCTCCATGATGCTCGACATCACAATTACCCAAGGACTTCTCATCACAATGCTCCAAGGTTTTGCCGTCACCATGCTCCATGCCTTGTCATCTCAAAGTTCAATGTCCCTTGTCTTCACAATTGTCCACGTCCTTGTCATTACAATGCTCCATGGCACTTCACATCACAATGTTATATGGCCTTGTCATCACAATACTCCTTGCACTTGTCATTGCGATGCTCCATGACCCATGTCATAGGAAGATCCATGCGCTTGTCATCACATTGTTTCACAACCTGGACATTAAAATTATCAATGGCCCTTGATATCACAATGCACCATGCCCTTGTCATCACAATTCTCCTTTACTTTGTCACAACAATCCTCCAGGACACTTGGCATCACAATGCTCAAATATATTGTTATCAAACTGGAACATGACATATTTCATCACAATCTCCCTGACAACTTTCTTCACAATAATCCATGACATTGTCATCACAGTGCTCCATGCCCTTGTCATCACAATGTGCCATGCCCACTCTTATCACAATAATCCATGAAACTTGTCAGAACAATGCTCCATGCCACTTTTCATCACAATGCTCCATGAACGCTGTCATCACAATGCACCATGCCCATCATCATAATGCTTCATGCTGTTGTCATCACAATGAAATCAAAATGCTCCATGACCTCTGTCATCACAATGCTCCAAACCCTTGTGATCACAATGTTCCATAACACTTGTCATCACAATGCCCCATTATGCTGCTCATCACAATTATCCATGGTCTTCTCATCACAATGCACGATGATTTTTGTCATCACAATGCTCAATACACTTGTCAGCACAATGCTCCCTGACTATTGCCATCAGTATGCACCTTGAACTCTTTCATGACAAGGCTCCTTGCCTTTTTCATCAAAATGATCCATGCCCTTTTCATCACAATGCTCCAAGACCCCTGTGATCACAATGCTCCTTGCACTTGTCATCACAAAACTCCATGATGCATGTCATCAGAATGCTCCATGGCCTTCTCATCATAATATTCCATGACCTTGTCATCACAATACTCCAAGACACCTGTAATCACAATTTTCCCTGTGCCTTTTCATCAGAATGGTCCATGAGACTCGTCATTACAAGGTTCCATGGTCTTCACATCACAGTGCTCCATGCCCTTGTCATCACAGTGCTCCATTCCCTTGTAATCACAATACTCCATGAACCCTGTCATCAAAATACTCCATAAACATTTTAAGCCCAATGCTCCATGACCCTTTTCATCACAATGATGCCTGCCCATGTCATCCCAATGCTCCATGACACCTGTATTCACAATGCTCCGTGACGCTTGTCCTCACATTGCTCCGTGATACCTGTCATTAAAATACTCCATGCCTTTCTCAGCAAAATGCCACATGACCTTATCATTACAATGCTCTATGCGCTTGACATCACCATACTCCATTACCATTGCCACCACAATCCTCCATTAAACTTGGGATCACATTGCTTCATGCCCCTCTCATCAAAATGCTCCATGATCCTTGAAATAAAAATGAGCCAAGACCTCTGTCATCACAATGCTCCAATCCCTTGTGATCACAATGTTCTATAACACTTGTCATCACAACGCTCCATGATGCCTGTCATCACAATACTCCATGCCCTTTTCATCACAGTGCTCCATGACTTTGTCATCACAATTCTCAATACACTTGTCATAACAGTGCTCCCTGACACTTGTCGTCAGAATGCTCCTTGAATCCTGTCACAAAAAGGCTCCATGCCTTTTTCATCACAATTCCCCATGCCGTTTTCATCACAATGCTCCATGCCATTGTCAACAACATACTCAATAAGCTTGTCATCAGAATGCTCTATGACCCTTGTCATCACCATTACCCATGCACTTGTCAACACAATGCTCCTTGACCCTTATCATCACAATGCTCCAAGCCATTGTCATCACAATACTCCATTCCCTTTGTCATCAGAATCATCCATGACACTTGGCATCACAATGCTCCATGCCATTGTCATCACAATGGGCCATTACATATGTCATCACAATGCTCCCTGACACCTGTGTTCACAATAATGCATGAACTGGTAATCACAATGCTCCATGTCCTTGTCATCACAATGCGCCATTCCAACTCTCATCGCAATAATCCATGAAACTTATTAGACTAATGTTCCATGCCCTTGTCATCACAATGCTCCATGCCCATGTTATCAAAATGCTCCATGACCCCTGTCTTCACAATGCTCCGTGACTCCACTCATCACAGTGCTTCATGAACTTTGTCAACAAAATTGTCCATGCCCTCATCATCAACAGTCTTTGTGACCTTTTTAACCATAATGCTCCTTGAAATTTTCATCACAATGCTCTTTGACACTTGTCATCATAATGCTCTATGCCTTTCTCAGCACAATGCTCCATGACCCTTGTCATCACAATGCTCCATGCGCTTGTCAGCACAGTGCTCCATGACACATGCCATCACAATGTGCCATGCGCTTGTCATCACAGTGCTCCACAATCTTGTCATCACAATGCTCCATGCACTTCTCATCAAAATGCTCTCTCGCCACTGATATCCCAATGTTACATCACTATTCCTCAAAATACACCCTCACCTCTGTCATTACAATGTTCTATGACACCTGTCATCACAGTGCTACATGCACTTATCATCACAATGATCGATGACCCCAGACATCACAGTGTTCCATATCCCCTTTCATCAAAATGCTCCATGACCCTTTTCATCAAATTGCTCCATGACCCCTGTCATTACAATTTTCCATAACCCCTGTCATCAAGATGTTCCATGATCCTTTTCATCAAATTTCTCCATGAACCTGTCATCACAATGCTCCCTGCCCTTCTCATCACAATGCACAATGCCCTTGCCTTCAAAATGCTCCATGAACTTTGTCATCAAAAAGATCCATGACACTTGGCATCACAATGCTCCATGACTTTGTCAGAAAAATTCTCCATGACCCTTGTCATCACAATGTGCCATGTGCTTTTCATCACAACAGTCCACAAATTTGTCATGGCAATGCTCCATAAACTTGTAATCACAATGCTCCATGCCCTTCTCATCACAATACTCCATTACCCCTGTCATAACAATGCTCCATGACCCTTGCCATCACAATGCTCCAAGACCCCTGTAATCACACTGCTCCTTGCCCTTGTCATCACAAAGCTCCATGACACATGTCATCAGAATGTTCCATGACCTTCTCATCAAAATGCTCCATGCCCTTGTCATCACAATGCTACAAGACCCCTGTAATCACAATGCTCCATGCTCGTTTTCTTCTCCATGCTCCATGAACCATGTCATCACAATGCATCATGCCCATCATCATAATGCTCCCGGCTATTGTCAGCACAATTAAATCAAAATTATCCATGAACTCTCTCATCACAATGCTCCATGACCCCTGTCATCACAATACTCCATGAACATTTTCTGCCCAATGCTCCATGAACCTTGTCATCACAATGATCCATGCCCTTGTCATCCCAATGCTCCATGAACCCAGTATTCACAATGCTCCATGACGCTTGTCATCACAGTGCTCCATGACACCTATCATCACAATGCTCCATGCTGTTGTCAGCAAATTGCCACATGACCTTGTTATTACAATGCTCTATGCGCTTGTCATCACAATACTCCATTACCATTGTCATCACTATCCTCCATGATCCTTGGAATCACATTGCTTCATGCCCTTGTCATCACAATGCTCCATGACTTTTGTCATCACAGTTCTCAATACACTTGTCATCACAATGCTCCCTGACACTTCTCATCAGAATGCTCCTTGAACCCTGTCACGAAAAGGCTCCATTCCATTTTCATCACAATGTCCCATGCCGTTTTCATCATAATGCTCCATGCCTTTGTTATCAAAATACTCCACAAGCTTGTCATCAGAAAGATCCATGACACTTTTCATCACAATTCTCCATGCACTTGTCAGCACAATGCTCCCTGACCCTTGTCATCACAGTGCCCCAAGCCATTGTCATCACTATGCTCCATTACCTTTGTCATTAGAATCCTCCATGACACTTGGCATCACAATGTTCCATGCCATTGTCATCACAATGGGCCATTACATATGTCATCACAATGCTCCCTGACACCTGTCTTCACAATACTGCATGACCTGATTTTCACAATGTTCCATGCCCTTGTCATCACAATGCGCCATTCCAACTGTCATCGCAATAATCCATGAATCTTATTAGACCAATGCTCCATGCCCTTTTCATCACAATGTGCCATTCCAACTGTCATCGCAATAATCCATGAAACTAATTAAACCAATGCTCCATGCCCTTGTCAACACAATGCTCCATGCCCTTGTTATCACAGTGCTCCATGACCCCTGTCATCACAATGCTCTGGGACTCCAGTCATCACAGTGCTTCATGAACTTTGTCATCACAATGGTCCATGCCCTCGTCATCAAGAGTCTCTGTGACCTTATTGACAACAATGCTCCATGAACTTTTAATCACAATGCTCTTTTACCCTTGTCATCACAATGCTCTATGCCTTTCTCCGCAAAATGCTCCATGACCCTTGTCATCACAGTGCTCCATGCGCTTGTCAACACAGTGCTCCATGACACATGTCATCACAATGCACCATGCGCTTGCATCACAGTGCTCCACAATCTTGTTTTCACAATGCTCCATAAACCTTGTCATCACAATGCTCCATGCACTTCTCATAAAAATGCTCTCTCACTACTGATAACACAATGTTACATCACTATTCGTCACAATACTCCCTCACCCCTGTCATCAGAATGTTCCATGACTCCTGCCATCACAATGGTACATGCACTTATCATCACAATGTTCGATGACACCTGACATCACAATGTTCCATAACCCGTCATCAAAATGTTCCATGACCCGTTTCATCAAAATGCTCCATGACCCCTGACATCACCATGTTCTATAACACCTGTCATTAAAATGTTACATGACCGTTTTCATCAAATTGCTCCATAGACCTGTAATCAAAATGATCCCTGCACTTCTCATCACAATGCACAACGCCCTTGTCATCAAAATGCTCCATTACTTTTGTCATCACAAAGCTCCATGACCCTTGGCATCACAATGCTCCATGTCATTGTCATCACGATGCTCCATGAAAGCTCTCATCACATTACTCCATGCCCTTGTCATCACAAAGCTCCATGACACATGTCATCAGAATGCTCCATGGCCTTGTCTTCACAAGGCTCCATGACCCTTCTCATCACAATGCTCCAAGACCCATGTAATCACAATGCTCCATGCCCCTTTTCATCTCAATGATCCATGAACCCTGTCATCACAGTGCTACATGCCCTTATCATCACAATGTTCCATGACCCCTGACATCACAATGTTCCATAGCCCCTGTCATCAAAATGCTCCATGACCCTTTTCATCCCAAAGCTCCATGACACCTGACATCACAATGTTCTATAACCCCTGTCATCAAAATGTTCCTTTATACTTTTCATCAAATTGCTGCATGACCCTGTCATCAAAATGCTCCCTGCATTTCTCATCACAATGCACCACGCCCTTGTCATAAAAATGTTCCATGACATTTGTCATCACAAAGCTCCATGATACTTGGCATCACAATGCTCCATGTCCTTGCCATCACAATGCTCCATTACCCCTGTCATGACAATGCTCCATGACCCCTGCCATCACGATGTTCCATGGCCTTGTCATCACAAGACTCCAAGACCGTTGCCATTACAATGAACCAAGACCCTGGTTATCACAATGCTCCATGCCCTTGGCATCACAAAGCTCCATGACGCATGTCATCAGAATGTTCCATGGACTTTTCATCACAATGCTCCATGCCCTTGTCATCACAATGGTCCAAGACCCCTGTAATTACAAGGCTCCATGCCCCTTTTCATCTCAATGCTCCATGAACCCTGTCATCACAATGCACCATGCCCATCATCTTAACGCTTCATGCTATTGTCATCACAATGAAATCAATATGCTCCAGAACCTCTGTCATCATAATGCTCCAAACCATTGTGATCACAATCTTCCATAACACTTATCATCACATCACCCCCTGAGGCTCATCATCACAAAATTCCATGGTCTTCTCATCACAATGCTCCATGAAATTTGTCATCACAATGCTCAATACACTTGTCATCACAATGCTCCCTGAAACTTGTTGTCTGTATGCTCCTTGAACCCTGTCATGAAAAGGCTCCATGCATTTTCATCACTATGATACATGCCCTTTTCATCACAATGCTCCAAGACCCCTTTAATCAAAATGCTCCATGCCCTTGTCATCACAAAACTCCATGACGCATGTCAGCAGAGTGCTCCATGGCATTTTCCTCACAATGCTCCAAGCCCTTGTTATCACAATGCTCCAACAGCCCTGTAATCACAATGCTCCATGCTCCTTTTCATCAGAATTCTCCATGAGACTTGTCATCATAAATCTCCATGTTCTTCTCATCACAATGCTCCATTCCCTTGTCATCACAATGCTCCATGACCCCGCCTTCACAATAATCCATGATCATTTTCAGCCCAATGCTCCATGACCTTCTCATCACATTGCTCAATGACCAATATCATCACAATACTCCATGACCATTGTCATCACAAAACTCCATGACACCTGACAACACAATGATCCGAGACTCTTGTCATCACAATGGTCCATTCCCTAGTCATCACATTGCTCCTTGACCCCTGTCATCACAATGATCCATGCCTTGGTCAGCAAAATGCTAAATGACATTTTCATTACAATGCTCTATGTGCTTGTCATCACAACACTGCATTTCCATTGTCATCACAATCCTCCATGAAACTTTGGATCACATTGTTTCATGCACTTGTCATCACAATGCTCCCTGCCCTTCTCATCACAATGCACAACGCCCTTGTCATCAAAATGCTCCATGACTTTCTCATCACAAAGATCCATGACCCTTGACATCACAATGCTCCATGTCATTGTCATCACAATGCTCCATAAACGCTCTCATCACATTGCTCCATGCCCTTGTCATCAAAAAGCTCCATGACGCATATCAACAGAAAGTTCCATGGCCTTTTCATCACAATGCTCCTTGCCTTTGCCATCACAATGTTCCATTACCACTGTCATCACAATGCTCCATGACCCCTTACATCATGATGTTCCATGGCCTTTTCATCACAAGGCTCCATGACCCTTCTCATCACAATGCTCCAAGACCTCTAAAATCACAATACTCCATGCCCCTTTTCTTCTCAATAATCTATGAACACTCTCATCACAATGTACCATACCCATCATCATAATGCTTCATGCTATTGTCATCACAATGACATAAATATGTTCCATGACCTCTGTCATAACCATGATCCAAACCCTTGTGATCACAATATTCCATAACACTTGTCATCACAATGTCCCATGACGCCCGTCATCACAATTATCCATGGTCTTCTCATCACAATGCTCCATGACACATGTCATCACAATGTGCCATGCGCTTGTCTTCACAGTGCTCCACAAACTTGTCATCACAATGCTCCATAAACCTTGCCATCACAAAGCTCCATGCACTTCTCATCAAAATGCTCTCTCAACACTGATATCACAATATTACATCACTATTCATCACAATAATCCCTCACCCCTGTAATCACAATGTTCCATGACTCCTGTCATCACAATTCTACATGCAATTATTATCACAATATTCGATGACCCATGACATCACAATGTTCCATAACCACTGTCACCAAAATGTGCCATGATCATTTTCATCAAATTGATACATGACCCCTGACATCACAATGTTCCATAACCCCTGTCATCAAAATGTTCCATGACCCTTTGCATCAAATTGCTCCATGACCCTTTCATCACAATGCTCCCTGCCCTTCTCATCAGAATGCACAACACCCTTGATACCAAAATGCTCCATGACCTTTTCAACAAAAAGATCCATGACCCTTGGCATGACAATGCTCCATGTCTTTGTCATCACAATGCTCCATGAAAGCTCTCATCACATTGCTCCATGCCCGTGTCATCACAAAGCTCCATGACACATGTCATCAGAATGCTCCATCCCTTCTCCTCACAATTCTCCATGACCCCTGACATCACGATGATCCATGGACTTGTCATCACAAGGCTCCATGACCCTTCTCATCACAATGCTCCATGCCCTTGTCAGAACAATGCTCCAAGACCCCTGTAATCACAGTGCTCCATGACCTTTTTCATCCCAAGGATCCATGAACACTCTCATCAAATTGCACCATGCCCATCATCATAATGCTTCATGCTATTGTCATCACAGTGAAATCAAAATGCTCCATGACCTCTGTCATAACAATGCTCCAAACCCATGTGATCCCAATATTCTATAAAACTTGTCCTCACAATGCCCATGACGCTCGTCATCATAATTATCCATGGTCTTCTCATCACAATGCTCCATGACCTTTGTCATCACAATGCTCAATACACTTGTCATCAAAATGCTCCCTGACACTTGTTGTCTGTTTGCTCCTTGAACCCTGTCATGACAAGGCTCCATACCGTTTTCATCACAATGATCCATTCCCTTTTTATCACAATGCTCCAAGACCCGTGTAATCACACTGCTCCATGCCCTTGTCATCACAAAGCTCCATGACGCATGTCATCAGAAGGCTCCATGGCCTTCTCATAACAATGATCCATGCCCTTGCCATCACAATGCTCCATTACCCCTGTCATTACTATGCTCTTTGACCCCTGCCATCACGATGTTCCATGGCCTTGTCATAACAAGGCTCCATGACCCTTCTCATCACAATGCTCCAAGACCCCTGTAATCACATTGCTCCATGCCCCTTTTCATCAGTATGCTCCATGAGACTTGTCATTACAAGGCTCCATGATTTTCTCATCACAGTGCTCCAGGACGTTGTCATCACAATGCTTCATGCCCTTGTCATGAAAATTCTCAATGACCATTCTCATCATAATGCTGCAAGCCCTAGTCATCACAATGCTCCATTATATTTGTCATCACAATCCTCCATTACATTTGGCATCACAATGCTCCCTGCCAATGTCATCGCAATGGACCATGACATATGTCATCACAGTGCTCCCTGAAAGCTGTCTTCACAATACTCCATGACCTTCTCATCACAATGCTCCATGCCCTTGTCATCACAATGCACCATGCCCACTGTCATCACAATAATATATGAAACTGGTCAGACCAATGTTTCATGCCCCTGTCATCACAATTCTCCATGCCCTAGTCATCACAATGCTCCATGACCCCTGTCATCACAATGCTCCGTGACTCCAGTCATCACAATGCTGCATAACGTTTGCCATCACAATGGTCCATGCCCGCGTCATCACAAGGCTCTGTGACATTTGGAACCACAATGCTCCATGAACATTTCATCACAATGCTCCATGACCATGGTCATCACAATGCTCCATGCCTTTGGCAGAAAAATATTCCATGTCCCTTGTCATCACAATGTGCCACGCGCTTTTCCTCACAACGGTCCACAAACATTTATCTGCAGTGCTCCATAAACCTTGTAATCACAATGCTCCATGCATTTCTCGTCAAAATGCTCTCTCACAAGAGATATCACAGTGTTACATCACTAGTCGTCACAATACTCCCTCACCCCTGTAATCACAATATTCCATGACCCCTGTCATCACAATGCTACATCCCCTTATAATCAAAATGCTCCATGACCCCTGACATCACAATGTTCCATAACCCCTGTCATCACAATGCTCCATGATCCTTTTCATCCCGAAGCTCCATGACCCCTGACATCACAATGTTCTATAACCCCTGTCTTCAAAATATTCCATTACACTTTAAATCAAATTCCTGCATAACCTTGTCACCAAAATACTCCCTGCCCTTCTCATCACAATGCACCACACCCTTGTCATCAAAATGCTCCATGACCATTGTCATCACAAAGCTCGATCACCCTTTGCATCACAATGCTCCATGTCATTGTCATCAAAAAGCTCCATGTACTTGTCATTACAAACCTCATTGACTCATGTATCACAGTGTTCCATGCCCTTGCAACACAATGCTCCATGCCCACTCTCATCAGAATAATCCATGAAACATTTCAGACCAATGCTCCATGTCCTTCTTATCACAATGCTCCATTACCCCTGTCATAACAATGCTCCATGACTCCTGCCATCATAATGTTCCACGGCCTTGTCATTCACAAGGGTCCATGACACTTGTCATCTCAGTGCTCCAAGACCCCTGTAATCAAAATTCTCCATGCCCTTGTCATCACAAAGATCCATGACGCATGCCATCAGAATGTTCCATGCCCTTGTCATCACAACGCTCCTTGCCCTTCTCATCACAATGCTCCAAGACCCTTGTAATCACAATGCTCCATGCCCCTTTTCATCTCAATGCTCCATGAACTCTGTCAACACAATGTACCATGTCCATCATCATAATGCTTCAGGCTATTGTCATCAAAATGAAATCAAAATGCTCGATGACCTCTGTCCTCACAATGCTCCAAACTCTTTTGATCACAATGTTCCATAACACTTATCGTCACAACACCCCATGATGCTCATCATCACAATTATCCATGGTTTTCTCGTCACTATGCTCTATAACCCTTGTCATCACAATGCTCTATACACTTGTCATCACAATGCTCCTTGACACTTGTCGTCAGTATGCTCCTTGAACCCTATCATGACAAGGTTCTTTGCCCTTTTCATCACAATTCTCCAAGACCCCTGTAATCGCAGTGCTCCATGCACTTGTCATCACAAAGTTCCATGACGCATGTCTTCAGAATACTCCATGGCCTCCTCACAATGCTCCATGCCCTTGTCATAACAATGTTCCAAGACTCGTGTAATCACAATTCTCCATGCCCCTTTTCATCAGAATGTTCCATGAGACTTGTCATCACAAGTCTCCATGGTCTTCTATTCACAATGCTACATTTCCTTGTCATCACAACGTTCCATGAACCCTGTAATCACAATACTCCATGAACATTTTCAGCCCAATGCTCCATGACCTTCTCATCACAGTGCTCCATGACCAATATCATCACAATGCTCCATGACCACTGTCATCACAACACTCCATGACCGCTGACAACCCAGTGATACGGGACTCTTGTCATCACAATGCTCAATTCCCTACTCATCACAATGCTCCATGATCCCTGTCATCATTATACTCCATGAACATATTCAGCCCAATGCTCCATGACGCTTATCATCACAATGATCCATGCCCTTGTCATCCCAATGCTCCATGACCCCTGTATTCACAATGCTCAGTGACGCATGTCACCCAAGTGCTCCATGACACCTGTCATCACAATGCTCCATGGCTTTGTCAGCAAAATGCTACATGACCTTGTCATTACAATGCTCTATGCGCTTGTCATCAGAAAACTGCATTACCATTGTCATCACAATCCTCCATGAACCTTGGGATCACATTGCTTCATGCCCTTGTCATCACAATGCTCCATGCTCCTTGAAATCAAAATGATCCATGACTCTGTCATCACAGTGCTCCAAAATCTTGTGATCACAATGATCCATAACACTGGTAATCACAATGCTCCCTGACTCTTGTCGCCAGAATGCTCCTTGAACCCTGTCACTAAAAGGCTCCATGCCTTTTTCATCACAATGCCCATGCCATTTTCATCACAATGCTCCATGCCATTGTCATCAAAATACTCCACAATTTTGTCATCAAAATGCTCCATGACCCGTGTCAGCACAATTCTCCATGCACTTGCCAGCACAATGCTCCCTGACCCTTGTCATCACAATGCTCCAAGCCATTGTCATCACAAAGCTTCATTACCTTTGTCATCAGAATCCTCCATGACACTTGGCATCACAATGCTCCATGCCATTGTCATCACAATGGGCCATTACATATGTCATCACAATGCTCCCTGACACCTGTCTTCACAATAAAGCATGACGTGGTCTTCACAATGCTCCATGGCCTTGTCATCACAATGCGCCATTCCAATTGTCATTGCAATAATCCATGAAACTTATTAAACCAATGTTTCATGCCCTTGTCATCACAATGCTCCATGGCCTTGTTATCAAAATGCTACGTGACTCCAGTCATCACAATGCTTCATGACATTTGTCATAAAAATGGTCCATGCCCTCGTCATCAACAGTCTCTGTGACCTTTTTAACCTCTATGCTCCATGAAATTTTCATCACAATGTTCTTTGACTCTTGTCATCACAATACTCTATGGCTTTCTCAGCACAATTCTCCATGACCGTTGTCATCACAATGCTCCATGCACTTGTCAGCACAGTGCTCCATGACATGTCATCAAAATGCACCATGCGCTTGTCATCACAATGCTCCATGCACATCTCATCAATATGCTCTCTCACCACTGATATCACAATGTTACATCACTATTCATCACAATACTCCCTCACCCCTGTCATCCCAATGTTCCATGACTCCTGTCATCACAATGCTACATGCACTTATCATCACATTATTCAATGACCTATGACATCACAATGTTCCATAACCTCTGTCATCAAAATGCTCCATGACACTTTTCATCAAAATGCCCCATGTCCCCTGACATCACAATGCTCCATAGCCCTTGTCATTACAGTGCTCCATGACGCTCGTCATCTCAATTATCCATGGTCTTCTCATCACAATGCTCCACGGTCTTGCCATCACAATGCTCCATGCCCTGATCATCACAATGCTCCATGTCCCTTGTCATCACATTTATCCATGTCCTTGTCATCACAATGCTCCATGACAGTTCTCATCACAATGTTACATGTTTTTGTCATCACCATTCTCCATGCACATGTCATCGCAATGCCCCATGACCCCTGTCATAGCAAGCTCCATGCCTCTATCATCACATTGCTTTACGATAATTTCATCAAAATTCTGAATGGCCGTTGTCATCAAAATGCTCCATGACCCATGTCATCACAATTCTCCAAGCCCTTGTCATCACAGTGCCCAATTACCTCTGTCATCACAATCATCCAAAACACTTGGCATCACAATGCTCCATGCCATTGTCATCACAATGGAACGTGAAATATGTCATCACAATGCTCCCTGACACCTGTCTTCACAATACTGCATGACCTTGTCATCCCAATGTGCCATGACCACTGTCAACACAATTATCCATGAAACTTGTCAGAAGAATGCTCCATGCCCCTGTCATCACAATGCTCCATGCCCTTGTCATCACAATGCTCCATTACCCAAGTTCTCACAATGCTCCGTGACTCCAGTCATCACAAGGCTTCATGAACTGTGTCATCACAATGATCCATGCCCTCATCATCACAAGGCTCTGTGAACTTTGTCACCACAATGCTCCATGAACTTTTCATCACAATGCTCCGTGACACTTATTATCACAATGCTCCGTCCATTTGTCAACTCAATGCTCCATGACCCTTGTCATCACAATGTTCCATGTGCTTGTCAGCGCAGTCCTCCACGACCCATGTCATCACAATGCTCCATAAACCTTGTCATCACAATGCTCCTTGCACGTCTTATCAGAATGCTCTCTCACCAGTGATATCAAAATGTTCCCTCACTAGTGATCACAATACACCCACTCCCCTGTCATCACAATGGTCCATAACCCCTGTCATGAAAATGTTCCATGACCCCTGACATCACAGTGTTCCATAAACCCTGTCATCAAAATGTTCCATGACCCTTTTCATCAAAATGCTCCATGACCCTGTCATCACAATGCTCCCTGCCCTTCTCATCACAATGTACAACACACTTGTCATCAAAATGCTCCATGACTTTGTCATCACAAAGATCCATGACACTTGGCATCACAGTGCTCCATGACATTCTCATCACAATGCTCCATGATCGCTCTCATCACATTGCTTCATGCCCTTGTCGTCACAAAGCTCCATGACGCATGTCATCAGAATGTTCCATGGCCTTCTCATCACAGTGCTCTATGCCCTTGCAATCACAATGCTCCATTACTCCTCTCATTACAATGCTCCAAGACCCCTGTAATCACCATGCTCCATGCCCCTTTTCATCTCAATGTTCCATGAACCCAGTCATCACAATGCACCATGCCCACCATCATAATGCTTCATGGTATTGTCATCACAATAAAATCATAATGCTCCATGACCTCTCTCATCAAAATGCTCCAAATCCTTGTGATCAAAATGTTCCATAACACTTATCATCACAACGACCCATGACGCTCGTCATCACAATTATCCATGGCTTTCTCATCGCAATGCTCCATGACTTTTGTCACCACAATGCTCAATACCTTTGTCATCACAATGCTCCCTGACACTTGTCGTCAGTATGCTCCTTGCACCATCTAATGACAAGGCTCCATGGCCTTCTCATCCCAATGCTCCATGCCCTTGTCATCACAGTGCTCCACGACCCGTGTAATCACAGGGCGCCATGCCCCTTTCCATCAGAATGTTCCATGAGACATATCATCATAAGGCTCCATGGTCTTCTCATCACAATGCTCAAGTACCTTTTCATCACAATGCTCCATGACACCTGTCATCACAATACTCCATGAACATTTTCAGCCCAATGCTCCATGACCTTCTCATCACAATGCTCCATGACCCCTGTCATTACAATGCTCCATGACCCCTGTCATCACAACAATCCATGTCCCTTGTCATCACAATATTCCCTGAACATTTTCATCCCAATGCTCCATGACACTTGTCATCACAATGATCCATGCCCTTGTCATCCCAAAGCTCCATGACCCCTGTATTCACAAGGCTCCGTGATGCTTGCCATCACAGTGCTCCATGACACCTGTCATCACAATGCTCCATGCCTTTGTCAGCAAAATGCTACATGACGTTGTCATTACAATGCTCTATGTACCTGTCATCACAATACTCCATTACCATTGTCATCACATTCCTCCATGAAAGTTGGGATCACATTGTTTCATGCCCTTGTCATCACAGTGCTCCATGCTCCTTGAAATCAAAATGTTCCATGACGTCTGTCATCACAATGCTCCAAACACTTGTGATCACAATGTTCCATATCACTTTTCATCACAACGCTCCATGATGCCTGTCATCACAATACTCCATGTCCTTTTCATCACAATACTCCATGACCTTTGTCATCACAATTCTCAATACACTTGTCATCACAATGCTCCCTGACACTTGTCGTCAGAATGCTCCTTGAACCCTGTCACAAAAAGGCTCCATGCCATTTTCATTACAATGCCCGATATCGTTTTCATCACAATGCTCCATGCCATTGTCATCAAAATACTCCACAAGCTAGTCATAAGAATGCACCATGACCTTTGTCATCACAATTCTCCATGCACTTGTCAGCAAAATGCTCCCTGACACTTGTCATCACAATGCTCTAAGACATTTTCATCACAATGCTGCATTACCTTTGTCATCAGAATCCTCCATGACACTTGGCATCACAATGCTCCATGCCATTGTCATCACAATGGGCCATTACATATGTCATCACAATGCTCCCTGTCACCAGTCTTCACAATACTGTATGACCTGGTCTTCCCAATGCTCCATGCCGTTGTCATCACAATGTGCCATTCCAACTGTCATTGCAATAATCCATGAAACTTATTAGACAAATGCTTCATGCCCTTGTCATCACAATGTTCCATGCCCTTGTTATCCCAATGCTCCATGACCCTTGTCATCACAATGCTCCGTGAGTCCAGTCATCACAATGCTCCATGCTCCTTGAAATCAAAATGATCCATGACGTCTGTCATCACAATGCTCCAAACACTTGTGATCACAATGTTCCATATCACTTTTCATCACAACGATCCATGATGCCTGTCATCACAATACTCCATGTCCTTTTCATCACAATACTCCATGACATTTGTCATCACAATTCTCAATACACTTGTCATCACAATGCTCCCTGACACTTGTCGTCAGAATGCTCCTTGAACCCTGTTACGAAAAGGCTCCATGCCATTTTCATTACAATGCCCAATACCGTTTTCATCAAAATGCTCCATGCCATTGTCATCAAAATACTCCACAAGCTTTTCATAAGAATGCTCCATGACCTTTGTCATCACAATTATCCATGCACTTGTCAGCACAATGCTCCCTGACACTTGTCATCACAATGCACTAAGCCATTTTCATCACAATGCTGCATTACCTTTGTCATCTGAATACTCCATGACACTTGGCATCACAATGCTCCATGCCATTGTCATCACAATGTTCCATGCCCTTGTTATCCCAATGCTCCATGACCCTTGTCATCACAATGCTCCGTGAGTCCAGTCATCACAATGCTTCATGACCTTTGTCATCACAATGGTCCATGCCCACGTCATCCACAGTCTCTGGGACCTATTTAACCTCCAGGCTCCATGAAATTTTCATCACAATGCTCTTTGACCCTTGTCATCACAATACTCTCTTCCTTTCTCAGCACAATGCTCCATGACCGTTGTCATCACAATGCTCCATGCACTTGTCAGCACAGTGCTCCACAATCTTGTCATCACAGTGCTCCATTAACATTGTCATCACAATGCTCCATGCACTTCTCATCAATATGCTCTCTCACCAATGATATCACAATGTTACATCACTATTCATTACAATACACCCTCACCCCTGTCATCATAATGTTCCATGGCTGCTTTCATCACCATGCTACATGCACTTTTCATCAAAATGTTCGATGACCAATGACATCAAAATGTTCCATAAACCCTGTCATCAAAATGCTCCATGACCCTTTCATCAAAATATTCCATGTCCCCTGACATCACAATGCTCCATAGCCCTTGTCATTATAGTGCTCCATGACACTCTTCATCACAATTATCCATGGTCTTCTCATCACAATGCTCCACGGTCTTGCCATCACAATGCTTCATGCCCTGGTCATCACAATGCTCCACGTCCTTTGTCATCACAATTCTCCACGTACTTGTCATCACAATGCTCCATGACAGTTCTCATCACAATGTTACATGTTTTTGTCATCACAAATCTCCATGCACATGTCATCGCAATGCCCCATGACTCCTGTCATAGCAAGCTCCATCCCTCTGTCATCACAATGCTTCACGACATTTTCATCAAAATTCTCAATGGCCGTTGTCATCAAAATGCTCCATGACCCTTGTCATCACAGTGTTCCAAGCCCTTGTCATAACAATGTTCCATTACCTTTGTCATCACCATCCTCAAAAACACTTGGCATCACAATGCTCCATACCATTGTCATCACAATGGAACATGAAATATGTCATCACAATGCTCCCTGACACCTGTCTTCACAATACTCCATGACCTTGTCATCACAATGTGCCATGCCCACTGTCAACACAATTATCCATGAAACTTGTCAGACCAATGCTCCATGCCCCTGTCATCACAGTGTTCCATGCCCTTGTCATCACAATGCTCCATTACCCCAGTACTCACAATGCTCCGTGACTCCAGTCATCACAAGGCTTCATGACCTGTGTCATCACAATGATCCATGCCCTCATCATCACAAGGCTCTGTGAACTTTGTCACCACAATGTTCCATGAACTTTTCATCACAATGCTCCGTGACACTTATTATCACAATGCTCCGTCCCTTTGTCAACTCAGTGCTCCATGAGCCTTGTCATCACAATGTTCCATGCGCTTGTCAGCGCAGTTCTCCATGACCCATGTCATCACAATGCTCCATAAAACTTGTCATCACAATGCTCCTTGCACGTCTTATCAAAATGCTCTCTCACCACTGATATCAAAATGTTCCCTCACTAGTCATCACAATACACCCACACCCCTGTCATCACAATGGTCCATAACCCCTGTCATGAAAATGTTTCATGATCCCTGACATCACAATGTTCCATAACACCTGTCATCAAAATGTTCCATAACCCTTTTCATCAAATTGCTCCATGACACTGTCATCACAATTCTCCCTGCCCTTCTCATCACAATGCACAACACCCTTGTCATCAAAATGCTCCATGACTTTGTCATCACAAAGATCCATTACCCTTGACATCACAATGCTCCATGTCATTGTCATCACAATGCTCCATGATCGCTCTCATCACATAGCTTCATGCCCTTGTCGTCACAAAGCTCCATGACGCATGTCATCAGAATGCTCCATGGCCTTCTCATCACAGTGATCCATGCCCTTGCCATCACAATGCTCCATTACACCTGCCATCACAATGCTCCAAGTCGCCTGTAATCACAATGTTCCATGCCCCTTTTCATCTCAATGCTCCATGAACCCTGTCATCACAATGCACCATGACCACCATCATAATTCTTCATGCTATTGTCATCACAATGAAATCATAATGTTCCATAACCTCTCTCATCACAATGCTCCAAATCCTTGTGATAAAAATGTTCCATAAGACTTATCATCACAACGCCCCATGACGCTCGTCATCACAATTATCCATGGTCTTCTCATCACAATGTTCCATGACTTTTGTCACCACAATGCTCAATACCCTTGTCATCACAATGCTCCCTGACACTTGTCGTCAGTATGCTCCTTGAACCCTGTGATGACAAGGCTCCAGGGCCTTCTCATCCCAATGCTCCATGCCCTTGTCATCACAGTGCTCCAAGAACCTTGTAATCACAAGTCTCCATGCCCCTTTTCATCAGAATGTTCCATGAGACATATCATCACAAGGCTCCATGGTCTTCTCATCAAAATGCTCTATACCTTTGTCAGCAAAATGTTACATGACCTTGTCATTACAATGCTCTATGCACTTGTCATCACAATACCCCATTACCATTGTCATCACAATCCTCCATGAAACTTGGGATCACATAGTTTCATGAGCTTGTCATCACAATGCTCCATGCTCCTTGAAATCAAAATGATCCATAAACTCTGTCATCACAAAGCTCCAAACACTTGTGATCACAATGTTCCATAACACTTGTCATCACAACGCTTCATGATGCCTGTCATCACAATACTCCATGCCCTTTTCCTCACAATGCTCCATGACCTTTGTCATCACAATTCTCAATACACTTGTCATCACAATGATTCCTGACACTTCCCGTCAGAATGCTCCTTGAACCCTGTCAGTAAAAGGCTCCATGCTTTTCATCACAATGCCCCATGCCATTTTCATCACAATGCTCCATGTCATTGTCATCACAATGGGCCATTATATATGTCATCACAATGCTCCCTGACACCAGTCTTCACAATACTGCATGACCTGGTCTTCACAATGTTTCATGCCCTTGTTATCACAATGCTCCATGACCCATGTCATCACAATGCTCCGTGAGTCCAGTCATCACAATGCTTCATGACCTTTGTCATCACAATGGTCCATGCCCTCTACATCAACAGTCTCTGTGACCTTTTTAACCTAAATGCTCCAAGAAATTTTCATCACAATGCTCTTTGACCCTTGTCATCACAATACTCTATGCCTTTCTCAGCACAGTGCTCCATGACCGTTGTCATCACAATGCTCCATGCACTTATCAGCACAATGCTCTTTGACACATGTCATCAGAATGCACCATGCGCTTGTCATCACAGTGCTCCACAATCTGGTCATCACAATGCTCCATTAACCTTGTCATCACAATGCTCCATGCACTTCTCATCAATATGCTCTCTCACCACTGATATCACAATGTTACATCACTATTCATCACAATACTCCCTCACCCCTGTCATCAGAATGTTCCATTACTCCTGTCCTCACAATGCTACGTGCACTTATCATCACAATGTTCAATTAACTATGACATCACAATGTTCCATAAGCCGTCATCAAAATACTCCATGACCCTTTTCATCAAAATGCTCCATGTCACCTGACATCACAATGCTCCATACCCCTTGTCATTACAGTGCTCCATGACGCTCTTCATCACAATTATCCATGGTCTTCTCATCACAATGCTCCACGGTCTTGCCATCACAATGCCCCATGCCCTGGTCATCACAATTCTCCAAGTTCTTGGCATCCCTATGTTCCACGACACTTCTCATCACAGTGTTACATGCGTTGTCAGCACAATACTCCACAAACATGTCATCAGAATGCTCCATGACCCTTGTCATCACAATTATTCATGCTCCTGTCTTCACAAAGCTCCATTCCCTTGTCATCACAATGCTCCATGACCCCTGTCATCACAATACTCCCTGAACATTTTCAGCCCAATGCTCCATGCCTTTCTCATCACAATGCTCCATGACCAATATCATCACAATGCTCCATGACCACTGTCATCACAACACTCCATGACACCAGACAACACAATGATCCGGGTTTCTTGTCATCACAATACCCCATTACCTGGTCATCACAATGCTCCATGACCCCTGTCATCACAATACTCCATGAATATATTCAGCCCAAACTCCATGGCCCCTGTCATCAAAATGATCCGTGCCCTAGTCATCCCAATTCTCCATTACTTCTGTATTCACAATGCTCTGTGACACTTGTCATCACAGTGCTCCATTACAGCTGTCATAACAATGCTCCATGAACTCTGCCATTCCAATGTTACAGTGTATTGTCATCACAAGGTTCCATTACCCTTGTCATCACTATGCTCCAAGACCACTGTAATCACATTTCTCGCTGCCTTTGTCATCACAAAGCTCCATGACACATGTCATCAGAATGCTCCATGGCCTTCTCATCACAATGCCCCATGCCCTTGTCATCACAATGCTCCAAGACCCCTGTAATCACAATGCTCCATGCACCTTTTCATCACAATTCTCCATGAGACTGGTCATCACAAGTCTCCATGGTCTTCTCATCACAATGCTCCAGGACATTGTCATCAAAATGCTCCATTTCCTTGTCATCACAATGCTCCATGATCCCTGTCATCACAATACTCCATGAACATTTTCAGCCCAGTCTTCCATGACCTTCTCATCAAAATGCTCCATGACTAATATCATCACAATTCTCCATGACCCCAGTCATCAAAACACTCCATGACACCTGACAACACAATGGTCCAGGACTCTTGTCATTACAATGTTCCATTCCCTAGTCATCACAATGCTCCATGACACCTGTCATCAAAATGATCCATGCCTTTGTCAGCAAAATGCTAAATGACATTGTCATTACAATGCTCTATGTGCTTGTCATCAAAACACTGCATTTCCATTGTCATCACAATCCTCCATGAATCTTTGGATCACATTGCTTCATGCACTTGTCATCACAATGCTCCCTGCCCTTCTCATCACAATGCATAACGCCCTTGTCATCAAAATGCTCCATGACTTTGTAATCACAAAGATCCATGACCCTTGACATCACAATGCTCCATGTCATTGTCATCACAATGCTCCATAAACGCTCTCATCACATTGATCCATGCCCTTGTCATCAAAAAGCTCCATGACGCATATCATCAGAAAGTTCCATGGCCTTCTCATCACAATGCTCCTTGCCCTTGCCATCACAATTTTCCATTACTCCTGTCACCACATTGCTCCATTACCCCTGACATCATGATGTTCCATGGCCTTTTCATCACAAGGCTCCATGACCCTTCTCATCACAATGCTCCAAGACCTCTAAAATGACAATACTCCATGCCCCTTTTCATCTCAGTAATCCATGAACCCTCTCATCACAATGTACCATACCCATCATCATAATGCTTCATGCTATTGTCATCACAATGACATCAAAATGCTCCATGACCTCTGTCATAACCATGATCCAAACCCTTGTGATCACAATAATCCATAACACTTGTCATCACAATGCCCCATGACGCCCGTCATCACAATTATCCATGGTCTTCTCATCACAATGCTCCATGACACATGTCATCACAATGCGCCATGTGCTTGTCTTCACAGCGCTCCACAATCTTGTCATCACAATGTTCCATAAATTTTGTTATCACAAAGCTCCATGCACTTCTCATCAAAATGCTCTCTCACCACTGATATCAGAATGTTTCATCATTATTCATCACAATACTCCCTCACCCCTGTCATCACAATGTTCCATGACTCCTGTCATCACAATGCTACATGCAATTATTATCACAATGTTAGATGATCCCTGATATCACAATGTTCCATAACCCTTGTCATCAAAATGCTCCATGACCAATTTCATCTAATTGATCCATGACCCGTGACATCACAATGTTCCATAACCCCTGTCATCAAAATGTTCCCCGACCCTTTGCATCACATTGATCCATGACCCTGTCATCACAATGCTCCCTGCCCTTCTCATCAGAATGCAAATCACCCTTGTCATCAAAATGCTCCATGTCCTTTTCAACACAAAGATCCATGACCCTTGGTATCACAATGATCCATGTCTTTGTCATCACAATGCTCCATGAAAGCTCTCATCACATTGCTCCATGCCCGTGTCATCACAAACCTCCATGACGCATGTCATCAGAATGCTCCATCACTTCTCCTCAAAATGCTCCATGACCCCTGCCATCACGATGTTCCATGGACTTGTCATCACAAGGCTCCATGACCCTTCTCATCACAGTGCTCCATGACATTTGTCATCACAGAGCTCAATACCCTTGTCATCAAAGTGCTCCCTGACACTTGTCGTCAGTATGCTCCTTGAACCCTGTCATGACAAAGCTCCATGCGTTTTTCATCACAATGATCCATGCCGTTTGCATGACAATGCTCCAATACCCCTCTAATCAAAATGTTCCATGCCATTGTTATCACAAAGCTCCATGACTCATGTCATCAGAATGCTCCATGGCCTTCTCATCACAATGCTCCAAGAACCCTGTAATCACAGTGCTACATGCCCCTTTTCAAACCAAGGATCCATGAACCCTCTCATCAAATTGCACCATGCCCATCATCATAATGCTTCATGCTATTGTCATCACAATGAAATCAAAATGCTCCATGACCTCTATCATAACAATGCTCCAAACCCATGTGATCCCAATATTCCATAAAAATTGTCCTCACAATGCCCATAACGCTCGTCATCACAATTATCCATGGTCTTCTAATCAAAATGCTCCATGACCTTTGTCATCACAATGCTCAATACACTTGTCATCAAAATGCTCCCTGACACTTTTTGTCTCTATGCTCCTTGAACCCTGCCATGACAAGGCTCCATACCGTTTTTTATCAAAATGATCCATTCCCTTTTCATCACAAAGCTCCAAGACCCACGTAATCACACTGCTCCAGGCCCTTGTCATCACAAATCTCCATGACGCATGTCATCAGAATGCTCCATGTCCTTCTCATCACAATGATCCATGCCCTTGCCATCACAATGCTCCATTACCCCTGTCATTACAATGCTCCTTGACCCCTGCCATCACGATGTTCCATGGCCTTGTCATAACAAGGCTCCATGACCCTTCTCATCACAATGCTGCAAGACCCCTGTAATCACAGTGCTCCATGCCCCTTTTCGTCAGTATGCTCCATGAGCTTTGTCATTACAAGGCTCCATGATTTTCTCATCACAATGCTCCAGGACCTTGTCATCACAATGCTTCATGCCCTTGTCATGAAAATTCTCAATGGCCCTTGTCATCATAATGCTCCAAGCCCTAGTCATCACAATGCTCCATTATATTTGTCATCACAATCCTCCATTACATTTGGAATCACAGTGCTCCCTGACATTGTCATCCCAAAGGACCATGACATATGTCATCACAGTGCTCCCTGACAGCTGTCTTCACAATACTCCATGACCTTCTCATCACAATGCTCCATGCCCTTGTCATCACAATGCACCATGCCGACTGTCATCACAATAATCTATGAAACTTGTCAGACCAATGTTTCATGCCCCTGTCATAACAATGCTCCATGCCCTAGTCATCACAATGCTCCATGACCCCTGTCATCACAATGCTCCGTGACTCCAGTCATCACAATGCTGCATAACGTTTGCCATCACAATGGTCCATGCCCGCGTCATCACAAGGCTCTGTGACATTTGGAACCACAATGTTCCATGAACTTTTCATCACAGTGCACCATGACCATTGTCATCACAATGCTCCATGACTTTGGCAGAAAAATATTCCATGTCCCTTGTCATCACAATGTGCCATGTGCTTTTCCTCACAACGGTCCAGAAACTTTTCATTGCAATGCTCCATAAACCTTGTAATCACAATGCTCCATGCATTTCTCATCAAAATGCTCTCTCACAAGAGTTATCACAGTGCTACATCACTAGTCGTCACAATACTCCCTCACCCATGTAATCACAATATTCCATGACCCCTGTCATCACAATGCTACATCCCCTTATAATCACAATGTTCCATGATCTCTGACATCGCAATGTTCCATAACCCCTGTCATCAAAATGCTCCATGATCCTTTTCATCCCAAAGCTCCATGACCCCTGACATCACAATGTTCTATAACCCCTGTCTTCAAAATGTTCCATTACACTTTTCATCAAATTCCTGCAAAACCTTGTCACCAAAATACTCCGTGCCCTTCTCATCACAGTGCACCACACCCTTGTCATCAAAATGCTCCATGACATTTGTCATCACAAAACTCCATGATCCTTGGCATGACAATGCTCCATATCATTGTCATCACAAAGCTCCATGACACTTGTCATCACAATGCTCGATGCGCTTCTCATCACAATGCTCCATGTCCTTGTCATTACAAACCTCTTTGACTCTTGTATCACAGTGTTCCGTGCCCTTGTCATCAAAATGCTCCATGCCCACTCTCATTACAATAATCCATGAAATATTTCAGACCAATGCTCCATGTCCTTCTCATCACAATGCTCCATTACCCCTGTCATCACAATGCTCCGTGACTCCAGTCATCACAATGCTACATAGCGTTTGCCATCACAATGGTCCATGCCCGTGTCATCACAAGGCCCTGTGACATTTGGAACCACAATGTACCATGAACATTTCATCACAATGCACCATGATCATTGTCATCACAATGCTCCATGACTTTGGCAGAAAAATATTCCATGTCCCTTGTCATCACAATGTGCCATGTGCTTTTCCTCACAACGGTCCAGAAACTTTTCATTGCAATGCTCCATAAACCTTGTAATCACAATGCTCCATGCATTTCTCATCAAAATGCTCTCTCACAAGAGTTATCACAGTGCTACATCACTAGTCGTCACAATACTCCCTCACCCCTGTAATCACAATATTCCATGACCCCTGTCATCACAATGCTACATCCCCTTATAATCACAATGTTCCATGATCTCTGACATCGCAATGTTCCATAACCCCTGTCATCAAAATGCTCCATGATCCTTTTCATCCCAAAGCTCCATGACCCCTGACATCACAATGTTCTATAACCCCTGTCTTCAAAATGTTCCATTACACTTTTCATCAAATTCCTGCATAACCTTCTCACCAAAATACTCCCTGCCCTTCTCATCACAATGCACCACACCCTTGTCATCAAAATGCTCCATGACATTTGTCATCACAAAGCTCCATGACCCTTGGCATCACAATGCTCCATATCATTGTCATCACAAAGCTCCATGACACTTGTCATCACAATGCTCGATGCCCTTCTCATCACAATGCTCCATGTCCTTGTCATTACAAACCTCATTGACTCTTGTATCACAGTGTTCTGTGCCCTTGTCATCACAATGCTCCATGCCCACTCTCATCACAATAATCCATGAAATATTTCAGACCAATGCTCCATATCCTTCTCATCACAATGCTCCATTACCCCTGTCATAACAATGCTCCATGACTCCTGCCATCACAATGTTCACGGCCTTGTCATTCACAAGGGTCCATGACACTTGTCATCTCAATGTTCAAGACTCCTGTAATCACAATGCTCCATGCCACTTTTCATCAGAATGCTCCATGAGATTTGTCATCACAAGTCTCCATGCTCTTCTATTCACAATGCTACATTTCCTTCTCATCACAATGTTCCATGACCCCTGTAATCACAATACTCCATGAATATGTTCAGCCCCATGCTCCATGACCTTCTCTTCACAATGCTCCATGGCCAATGTCATCACAAAGCTCCATGACCACTGTCATCACAACACTCCATGACCATTGACAACACAGTGATACGGGACTCTTGTCATCACAATGCTCAATTCCCTACTCATCACAATGCTCCATGATCCCTGTCATCACTATATTCCATGAACATTTTCAGCCCAATGCTCCATGACGCTTATCATCACAAGGATCCATGCCCTTGTCATCCCAATGCTCCATGAGCCCTGTATTCACAATGCTCAGTGACGCATGCCACCAAAGTGCTCCATGACACCTGTCATCACAATGCTCCATGGCTTTGTCAGCAAAATGCTACATGACCTTGTCATTACAATGCTCTATGCGCTTGTCATCACAAAACTGCATTGCCAATGTCATCACAATCCTCCATGAACTTTGGGATCACATTGCTTCATGCCCTTGTCATTACAATGCTCCATGCTCCTTGAAATCAAAATGATCCATGACTCTGTCATCACAATGCTCCAAAACATTGTGATCACAATGTTGCATAACACATGTCATCACAATGCTACCTGACTCTTGTCATCAGAATGCTGCTTGAACCCTGTCACTGAAAGGCTCCATGCCTTATTCATCACAATGTCCCATGCCATTTTCATCACAATGCTCCATGCCATTGTCATCAAAATACTCCACAAATTTGTCATCAAAATGCTCGATGACCCGTGTCATCACAATTCTCCATGCACTTCCCAGCACAATGCTCCTTGACACTTGTCATCACAATGCTCCAAGGCATTGTCATCAAAAAGCTTCATTACATTTCTCATCAGAATCCTCCATGACACTTGACATCACAATGCTCCATGCCATTGTCATCACAAAGGGCCATTACATATGTCATCACAATGCTCCCTGACACCTGTCTTCCCAGTACAGCATGACGTGGTCTTCACAATGCTCCATGCCCTTGTCATCACAATGCGCCATTCCAACTGACATTGCAATAATCCATGAAACTTATTAGACCAATGTTCCATGCCTTTGTCATCACAATGCTCCATGGCCTTGTTATCAAAATGCTCCGTGACTCCAGTCATCACAATGCTTCATGACCTTTGTCATCAAAATGGTCCATTCCCACATAATCAGCAGTCTCTGTGACATTTTTAACCTCAATGCTCCATGAAATTTTCATCACAATGCTCTTTGACCCTTGTCATCACAGTACTCTCTGCCTTTCTCAGCTCAATGCTCCATGACCGTTGTCATCACAATGCTCCATGCACTTGTCAGCACAATGCTCCATGACACGTCATCACAATGCACCATGCGCTTGTCATCACAGTGCTCCACAATCTTGTCATCACAATGCTCCATGCACTTCTCTTCAATATGCTCTCTCACCACTGATATCACAATGTTACATCACTATTCATCACAATACTCCCCCACCCTTGTCATCACAATGTTCCAGGACACCTGTCATCACAATACTCCATGAATATATTCAACCCAAACTGCATGACCTTTGTCATCAAAATGATCCATGCCCTAGTCATCCCACTGCTCCATGACCTCTGTATTCACAATTCTCTCTGACACTTGTCATCACAGTGCTCCATGACACCTCTCATCACAATGCTCCATGCCTTTGTCATCAAAATGCTACATGACCTTGTCATTACAATGCTCTATGCGCTTGTCATCACAATACTCTATTACCATTGTCCTCACAATCCTCCATGAACCTTGGGATCACATTGCTTCATGCCCTTGTCATCACAATGCTCCAAGCTCCTTGAAATCAAAATGATCCATGACCTCTGTCATCACAAAGCTCCAAACACTTGTGATAACAATGTTCCATAACACTTGTCATCACAACGCTCCATGATGCCTGTCATCACAATACTCCAAGCCCTTTTCATCACAATGTTCAATGACCTTTGTCATCACAATTCTCAATACACTTCTCATCACAATGCTCCCTGACTCTTGTCATCAAAATGATCCTTGAACCCTGTCATGAAAAGGCTCCATGCTGTTTTCATCACAATGCCCCATGCCATTTTCCTCACAATAATCCATGCCATTGTCACCAAATACTCCACAGCTTGTCATCCAAATACTCCTTGACCCATGTCATCACAATGCTCCAAGCCATTGTCATCACAATGCTCCATTATCTTTGTCATCAGAATCCTCCATGACACTTGGCATCACAATGCTCCATGCCATTGTCATCACAATGGGCCATTACATATGTCATCACAATGCTCCCTGACACCACTCTTCACAATACTGCATGGCCTGGTCTTCACAATGCTCCATGCCCTTTTCATCACAATGTGCCATTCCAACTGTCATTGCAATAATCCATGAAACTTATTAGACCAATGTTCCATGCCCATGTCATCACAATGCTCCATGCCCTTGTTATCACAATGCTCTGTGACTCCAGTCATCACAATGCTTCATGACCTTTGTCATCTCAATGGTCGTTGCCCTCGTCATCAACAGTCTCTGTGACCTTTTTAACCTCAATGCTCCATGAAATTTTCATCACAATGCTCTTTGACCCTTGTCATCACAATATTCTATGCCTTTCTCAGCACAATGCTCCATGACCGTTGTCATCACAATGCTCCATGCGCTTGTCAGCACAATGATCCATTACACGTCATCACAATGCACCATGCGCTTGTCATCACAGTGCTCCACAATCTTCTCATCACAATGCTCCATTAACATTGTCATCACAATGCTCCATGCACTTCTCATCAGTCTGCTCTCTCACCACTGATATCACAATGTTACATCACTATTCATTACAATACTCCCTCACCCCTGTCATCACAATGTTCCATGACTCTTGTCATAACCATGCTACATGCACTTATCATCACAATCTTCGATGACCTATGACATCACAATGTTCCATAAACCCTGTCATTAAAATCCTCCTTGACATTTTTCATCAAAATGCTCCATGTCCCCTGACATCACAATGCTCCATTGCCCTTGTCATTACAGTGCTCTATGACGATCGTCATCATAATTATCCATGGTCTTCTCATCACAATGCTCCACCGTCTTGCCATCACAATGGTCAATGCCCTTGTTATCACAATGCTCCATGTCCCTTTTCATCACAGTTCTCCACGTCGTTGTCATTACAATGCTCTATGACAGTTCTCATCACAATGTTACATGATTTTGTCATCACAATTCTCCATGCACATGTCATCGCAATGCCCCATGACCCCTGTCATAGCAAGCTCCATGCCTCTGTCATCACAATGCTTCACGACATTTTCGTCAAAATTCTCAATGGCCGTTGTCATCAAAATGCTCCATGACCCTTGTCATCACAATGCTCCAAGCCCTTGTCATCCCAGTGCTCCATGACCCCTGTATTCACAGTGCTCCGTGACGCTTGTCATCACAGTGCTCCGTGATACCTGTCACCACAATATTCCAAGACTTTGTCAGCAAAATGCCACATGACCATGTCATTGCAATGCTCAATGCACTTGTCATCACAATACTCCATTACCAATGTCATCACAATCCTCCATGAACCTTGGGATCACATTGTTTCATGCCCTTGTCATCACAATGCTCCATGCTCCTTGAAATCAAAATGATCCATGACCTCTGTCATCACAATGCTCCAAACCCTTGTGGTCACAATGTTCCATAACACTTGTCATCACAACGCTCCATGATGCCTGTCATCACAATACTCCATGCCTTTTTCCTCACAATGCTCCATGACCTTTGTCATCACAATTCTCAATACACTTGTCATCACAATGCTCCCTGACTCTTCTCGTCAGAATGCTCCTTGAAACCTGGCTCAAAGAGGCTCCATGCCTTTATCATCACAATGCCCCATGCCGTTTTCATCACAATGCTCCATGCCATTGTCATCAAGATACTCCACAAGCTTGTCATTCAAATGCTCCATGACCCGTGTCATCACAATTCTCCATACACTTGCCAGCACAATGCTCCCTGACCCTTGTCATCACAATGCTCCAAGCCATTGTCATCACAATGCTCCATTACCTTTGTCATCAGAATCCTCCATGACACTTGGCATCACAATGCTCCATACCATTGTCTTCACAATGGACCATTACATATGTCATCACAATGCTCCCTGACACCAGTCTTCACAATACTGCATGACCTGGTCTTCACCATGTTCCATGCCGTTGTCATCACAATGTGCCATTCCAACTGTCATTGCAATAATCCATGAAACTTATTAGACCAATGTTCCATGCCCTTGTCATCACCATGCTCCATGCCCTTGTTATCACAATGCTCCGTGACTCCAGTCATCACAGTGCTTCATGAACTTTGTCATCACAGTGGTCCATGCCCTCGTCATCAACAGTCTCTGTGACATTTTTAAACTCAATGCTCCATGAAATTTTCATCACAATGCTCTTTGACCCTTGTCATCACAATACTCTATGCCTTGCTCAGCACAATGCTCCATGACCGTTGTCATCACAATGTTCCATGTGCTTGTCAGCACAATGCTCCATGACACATGTCATCACAAGGCACCATGCGATTGTCATCACAGTGCTCCACAATCTTGTCATCACAATGCTCCATTTACATTTTCATCACAATGCTCCATGCACTTCTCATCAATATGCTCTCTCACCACTGATATCACAATGTTACATCACTATTCATCACAATACTCCCTCACCCCTGTCATCACAATGTTCAATGACTCCAGTCATCACAATGCTACATGCACTTATTGTCACAATGTTCGATGACGTATGACATCACAATGTTCCATAAGCCATGTCATCAAAATGCTCCATTATCCTATTCATCAAAATGCTCCATGTCCCCTGACATCACAATGCTCCATAGCCCTTGTCATTACAGTGCTCCATTACGCTCGTCATCACAATTATCCATGGTCTTCTCATCACAATGCTCCACGGTCTTGCCATCACAATGCTCCATGCTTTGGTCATCACAGTGATCCATGTCCCTTGTCATCACAATTCTCCACGTCCTTGTCATCACAATGCTCCATGACAGTTCTCATCACAGTGCTCCATGTCCCTTGTCATCACAATTCTCCATGCACATATCATCGAAATGCCCCATGACCCCTTTCATTGCAAGCTCCATTCCTGTGTCAACAAAATGCTTCACGACATTTTCAACAAAATTCTCAATGGCTGTTGTCATCACAATGCTCCTTGACCCTTGTCATCACAATGATCCAAGCCCTTGTCATCACAATGCACAATTACCTTTGTCATCACAATCCTCCAAATCACTTGACATCACAATGCTCCATAGGATTGTCATCACAATGCTCCTTGACCCTTGTCATCACAATGATCCAAGCCCTTGTCATCACAATGCTCCATTACCTATGTCATCACAATCCTCCAAATCAATTGACATCACAATGCTCCATACGATTGTCATCACAATGGAACATGAAATATGTCATCACAATGCTCCCTGACACCTGTTTTCACAATACTCCATGCCCTAGTCATCACAATGTGCCATGCCCAGAGTCAACACAATTATCCATGAAACTTGTCAGGCAATTGCTCCATGCCACTGTCATCACAATGCTTCATGCCTTTGTCATCACAATGCTCCATGACCCCAGTTCTCACAATGCTCCGTAACTCCAGTCATCACAAGGCTTCATGACCTGTGTCATCACAATGATCCATGCCCTCATCATCACAAGGCCCTGTGAACTTTGTCACAACAATGCTCCATGGACATTTCATCACAATGCTCAGTGACACTTGTTATCACAATGCTCCGTCCCTTTGTCCACTCAATGCTCTATGACACTTGTCATCACAATGTTCCATGCGCTTGTCAGCGCAGTGCTCCATGACCCATGTCATCACAATTCTCCATAAAACTTGTCATCACAATGCTCCTTGCATGTCTTATCAAAATGCTCCCTCACCACTGATATCAAAATGTTCCCTCACTAGTCATCACAATACACCCACTCCCCTGTCATCACAATGGTCCATAACCCCTGTCATGAAAATGTACCATGACCCCTGACATCAAAATGTTCCATAACCCATGTCATCAAAATGTTCCTTGACCCTTTTCCTCAAATTGCTCCATGACCCTGTCATCACAAGGCTGCCTGCCCTTCTCATCACAATGCACAACGCCCTTGTCATCAAAATGCTCCATGACTTTGTCATCACAAAGAACCATGACCCTTGGCATCACAATGCTCCATTTCATTGTCATCACAATGCTCCATTATCGCTCTCATCACATTGCTCCATGCCCTTGTCATCACAAAGCTCCATGACGCATGTCATCAGAATGTCCATGGCATTCTCATCACAGTGCTCCATGAACTTGCCATCACAATGCACCATTACACCTGTCATCACAAAGCTCCAAGACCCCTGTAATCACAATGCTCCATGCCCCTTTTCATCTCAATGATCCATGAGCCCTGTCATCACAATTCACCATGCCCACCATCATAATGCTTCATGCTATTGTCATCACAATGAAATCATAATGCTCCATGACTTCTCTCATCACAATGCTCCAAATCCTTGTGATCAAAATGTTCCATAACACTTATCATCACAACGCCCCATGACGCGCGTCATCACAATTATCCATGGTCTTCTCATCACAATGCTCCATGACTTTTGTCACCACAATGCTCAATATCCTTGTCATCACAATGCTCCCTGACACTTGACGTCAGTATGCTCCTTGAACCCAGTGACGACAAGGGTCCATGGCCTTCTCATCACAATGCTCATTGCCCTTGTCAGCACAGTGCTCCACAACCCCTGTACTCACAATGCTCCATGCCCCTTTTCATCAGTATGTTCCATGAGACATATCATCACAAGGCTCCATGGTCTTCTCATCACAATGCTCAAGTACCTTGTCATCTCAATGCTCCATGACACCTGTCATCACAATAATCCATGAACATTTTCAGCCCAATGCTCCATGACCTTCTCATCACAATGATCCATAACCCCTGTCATCACAACGCTCCATGTCCCTTTTCATCACAATACTCCATGAATATTTTCATCCGAATGCTCCATGACCCTTGTCATCCCAATGCTCCATGACCCCTGTATTCACAATGCTCCGTGACGCTTGACATCACAGAGTTCCATGACACTTGTCATCACAATGCTCCATGCCTTTGTCAGCAAAATGCTACATGACATTGTCATTACAATGTTCAATGCAATTGTCATCACAATACTCCATTACCATTGTCATCACAATCCTCCATGAACCTTGGGATCACATTGTTTCATGCCCTTGTCATCACAGAGCTCCATGCTCCTTGAAGTCAAAATGATCCATGACCTCTGTCATCACAATGCTCCAAACACTTGTGATCACAATGTTCCATAACACTTGTCATCACAACGCTCCATGATGCCTGTCATCACAATACTGAATGCCCTTTTCATCACAATGCTCCATGATCTTTGTCATCACAATTCTAAATACACTTAACATCACAATGCTCCTTGACACTTGTCGTCAGAATGCTCCTTGAACCCTGTCACGAAAAGGCTCCATGCGTTTTTCATCACAATGCCCCAAGCAGTTTTCATCACAATGCTCCATGCCATTGTCATCAAAATACTCCACAAGCTTGTCAGAAAAATGCTCCATGACCTTTGTCATCACAATGATCCATGCCCTCTTCATCAACAGTCTCTGTGACCATTTTAACCTCAATGCCCCATGAAATTTTCATCACAATGCTCTTTGATCCTTGTCATCACAATACTCTCTCCTTTTCTCAGCACAATGCTCCATGACCGTTGCCATCAGAATGCTCCATGCGCTTGTCAGCACAATGCTCCATGACACGTCATCACAATGCACCATGCGCTTGTCATCACAGTGCTCCACAAACTTGTCATCACAATGCTCCATTAATATTGTCATCACAATGCTCCATGCACTTCTCATCAATATGCTCTCTCACCAATGATATCACAATGTTACATCACTATTCATTACAATACACCCTCACCCCTGTCATCACAGTGTTCCATGACTCCTGTCATCACCATGCTACATGCACTTATCATCACAATGTTCGATGATCTATGACATCACAATGTTCCATAACCCCTGCATTAAAATGCTCCAAGACCCTTTTCATCAAAATGCTCCATGTCCCCTGACATCACAATGCTCCATAGCCCTTGTCATTACAGTGCTCCATGACGCTCATCATCACAATTATCCATGGTCTTCTCATCACAATGCTCCACGGTCTTGCCATCACAAGGGTCCATGCACTGGTCATCACAATACTCCATGTCCCTTCTCATCACAATTCTCCACGTCCTTGTCATCACAATGCTCCATGACATTTCTCATCACAATGTTACATGCTTTTGTCATCACAATTCTCCATGCACATGTCATCGCAAGGCCCAATGACCCCTGTCATAGCAAGCTCCATGCCTCTGTCATCACAATGCTTCACGACCTTTTCATCAAAATTCTCAATGGCCGTTGTCATCAAAATGTTCCATGACCCTTGGCATCACAATGCTCCAAGCCCTTGTCATCACAATGCTCCATTACCTTTGTCATCACAATCCTCCAAAACACTTGGCATCACAATGCTCCATGTCATTGTCATCCCAATGGAACATGAAATATGTCATCACAATGCTCCCAGACACCTGTCTTCACAGTAATCCATGACCATGTCATCACAATGTGCCATGCCCACTGTCAACACAATTATCCATGAAACTTGTCAGACCAATTCTCCATGCCCCTGTCATCACAATGTTCGATGCCCTTGTCATCACAATGCTCCATGACCCCAGTTCTCACAATGGTCCGTGACTCCAGTCATCACAAGGATTCATGACCTGTGTCATCACAATGATCCATGCCCTCATCATCACAAGGCTCTGTGAACTTTGTCACCACAATGCTCCATTAATTTTTCATCACAATGCTCTGTGACACTTGTTATCACAATGCTCTGTGAGTACAGTTATCACAATGCTTCATGACCTTTGTCATCACAATGGTTCATGCACTATTCATCAACAGTCTCTGTGACCTTTTCAACCTCAATGCTCCATGAAATTTTCATCACAATGCTCTTTGACCCTTGTCATCACAATACTCTCTGCTTTTCTCAGCACAATGCTCCATGACCGTTGTCATCACAATGCTCCATGCGCTTGTCTGCACAATGTTCCATGACACGTCATCACAATGCACCATGCGCTTGTCATCACAGTGTTCCACAATCTTGTCATCACAATGCTGCATTAACATTGTCATCACAATGCTCCATGCACTTCTCATCAATATGCTCTCTCACCGCTGATATCACAATGTTACATCACTATACATACAATTCTCCCTCACCCCTGTCATCACCGTGTTCCAAGACTCCTGTCATCTCCATGGTACATGCACTTATCATCACAGTGTTCGATGACCTGTGACATCACAATGTTCCATAACACCTGTCATCAAAATGCTCCATGACGCTTTTCATCAAAATGCTCCATGTACCCTGACATCACAATGCTCTATAGCCCTTGTCATTACAGTGCTCCATGACGCTCGTCATCACAATTATCCGTGGTCTTCTCATCACAATGCTCCACGGTCTTGCCATCACAATGCTCCATGCCCTGGTCATCACAATACTCCATGTCCCTTGTCATCACAATTCTCCACGTCCTTGTCATCACAATGCTCCATGAGAGTTCTCATCACAATGTTACATGCTTTTGTCATCACAATTCTCCATGCACATGTCATCGCAATGCCCCATGACCACTGTCATAGCAAGCTCCATGCCTTTGTCAACACAAAGCTTCACGACATTTTCATCAAAATTCTCAATGGCCGTTGTCATCACAATGCTCCATGACCCTTGTCATCACAATGCTCCAAGCCCTTGTCATTACAAGGCTCCATTACCTTTGTCATCACAATCCTCCAAAACACTTGAAATCACAATGCTCCATGCCATTGTCATCACAATGGAATATGAAATATGTCATCACAATGCTCCCTGACACCTGTCTTCACAATGCTCCATGCCCTTGTCATCACAATCTGCCATTCCAACTGTCATTGCCATAATCCATGAAACTTATTAGACCAATTTTCCATGCCCTTGTCATCACAATGCTCCATGCCCTTGTCATCACACTGCTCCAAGCCATCGTCATCACAATGCTCCATTAACTTTGTCATCAGAATCCTCCATGACACTTGGCATCACAATGCTCCAAGCCATTGTCATCACAATGGGCCATTACATATGTCATCACAATGCTCCCTGACACCAGTCTTCACAATACTGCATGACCTGGTCTTCACAGTGTTCCATGTCCTTGTTATCACAATGCTCAATGACCTATGTCATCACAATGCTCCGTGAGTCCAGTCATCACAATGCTTCATGACCTTTGTCATCACAATGGTCCATGCCCTCGTATTCAAGAGTCTCTGTGTCCTTTTTAAAATCAATGCTCCATGAAATTTTCATCACAATGCTCTTTGACACTTGTCATCACAATACTCTATGCCTTTCTCAGCACAATGCTCCATGACCGTTGTCATCACAATGCTCCATGCGCTTGTCAGCACAATGCTCCATGACCCCTGTCATAGCAAGCTCCATGCCTCTGTCATCACAATGCTTCACGACATTTCATCAAAATTCTCAAAGGCCGTTGTCATCAAAATGCTCCATGACCCTTGTCATCACAATGCTCCATGCCCTTGTCATCACAATGCTCCATTACCTTTGTCATCACAATCCTCCAAAACACTTGGCATCGCAATGCTCCATGCTATTGTCATCACAATGGAACATGAAATATGTCATCACAATGCACCCTGACACCTGTCTTGAAAATACTCCATGACCTTGTCATCACAATGTGCCATGCCCACTGTCAACACAATTTTCCATGAAACTTGTCTGACCAATGCTCCATGCCCCTGTCATCACACTGCTCCAAGCCATTGTCATCACAATGTTCCATTACCTTTGTCATCAGAAAACTCCATGACAGTTGGCATCACAATGATCCATGCCATTGTCATCACAATGGGCCATTACATATATCATCACAAGGCTCCCTGATACCTGTCTTCACAATACTGCATGACCTAGTCTTCACAAGGGTCCATGCCCTTGTCATCACAATGTGCTTTTCCAACTGTCATTGCAATAATCCATGAAACTTATTAGACCAATGTTCCATGCCCTTGTCATAACAATGCTCCATGCCCTTGTTAACACAATGCTCCGTGACTCCAGTCATCACAATGCTTCATGACCTTTGTCATCACAATGGTCCATGCCCTCGTCATCAACAGTCTCTGTGACCATTTTAACCTCAATGCTCCATGAAATTTTCATCACAAAGCTCTTTGACCCTTGTCATCACAATACTCTATGCCTTTCACAGCACAATGCTCCATGACTGTAGTCATCACAATGCTCCATGCGCTTGTCAACACAGTGCTCCATGACACAGGTCATCACAATGCACCATGCGCTTGTCATCACAGTGCTCCACAATCTTATCATCACAATGCTCCATTAACCTTGTCATCACAATGCTCCATGCACTTCTCATCAATATGCTCTTTCAACACTGACATCACAATGTTACATCACTATTCATTAAAATACTCCCTCACCCCTGTCATCACAATGTTCCATGACTCCTGTCATCAGCATGCTACATGCACTTATCATCACAATGTTCGATGACCTATGACATCACAATATTCCATAACCCCTGTCATCAAAATGCTCCATGACCATTTTCTTCAAAATGCTCCATGTCCCCTGACATCACAGTGCTCCATAGCCCTTGTCATTACAGTTCTCCATGACGCTCGTCATAACAATTATCCATGGTCTTCTCAGCACAATGCTCCACGGTCTTGCCATCACAATCCTCCATGCCCTGGTCATCACAATGCTCCATGTCCCTTGTCATCACAATTATCCACGTCCTTGTCATCACAATGCTCCATGACAGTTCTCATCACAATGTTACATGCTTTTGTCATCACAATTCTCCATGAACATGTCATCGCAATGCCCCATGACCCCTGTCATAGCAAGCTCCATGGCTTTGTCATAACAATGCTTCATGACAAGTTCATCAAAATTCTCAATGTCCGTTGTCATCACAGTGCTCCATGTCCCTTGTCATCACAATTCTCCAAGTCCTTGTCATCACAATGCTCCATGACATTTCTCATCACAATGTTACATGCTTTTGTCATCACAATTCTCCATGAACACGTCATCGCAATGCCCGATGACCACTGTCATAGAAAGCTCCATGCCATTGTCATAACAATGCTTCACGACATGTTCATCAAAATTCTCAATGTCCGTTGTCATCAAAATGCTCCATGACCCTTGTCATCACAATGCTCCAAGCCCTTGTCATCACAATGGTCCATTACTTTTGTCATCACAATCCTCAAAAACACGTGACATCACAATGCTCCATGCCATTGTCATCACAGTGGAACATGAAATATGTCATCACAATGCTCCCTGACACCTGTCTTCAAAATACTCCATGACATTGTCATCTCAATGTGCCATGCCCACTGTCAACACAATTATCCATGAAACTTGTCAGACAAATGCTCCATGCCCCTGTCATCACAATGCTCCATGCCCTTGTCATCACAATGCCCCATGACCCCCGTTCTCACAATGCTCTCTGACTCCAGTCAGCACAAGGCTTCATGACCTGTGTCATCACAATGATCCATGCCCTCATCATCACAAGTCTCTGTGAACTTTGTCACCACAATGCTCCATGAAATTTTCATCAAAATGCTCCATGACACTTTTTACCAGAATGCTCCATCTCTTTGTCAACTCAATGCTCCATGACCCTTGTCATCACAATGTTCCATGCTCTTGTCAGCACAGTGCTCCACGACCCATGTCATCACAATGCTCCATAAACTTTGTCATCACAATGCTCCTTGCACGTCTTATCAAAATGCTCTCTCACCACTGATATCAAAATGTTCCCTCACTAGTCATCACAATACACCCACTCCACTGTCATCACAATGGTCCATAACCCCTGTCATGAAAATGTTCCATGACCCCTGACATCACAATGTTCCATAAACTCTGTCATCAAAATGTTCCATGACACTTTTCATCAAATTGCTCCAAGACCATGTCATCACAATGCTCCCTGCCTTTCTCGTCACAATGCACAACGCCCTTGTCATCAAAATGCTCCATGACTTTGTCATCACAAAGAACCATGACCCTTGGCATCACAATGCTCCATGTCATTGTCATCACAATGCTCCATGATCGCTCTCATCACATTGCTCCATGCCCATGTTATCACAAATCTCCATGACGCATGTCATCAGAATGCTCCATGGCCTTCTCATCACAGTGCTCCATGCACTTGCTATCACAATGCTCCATTACACCTGACATCAATATGCTCCAAGACCCCTGTAATCACAATGCTCCATGCCCCTTTTCATCTCAGTGCTCCATGAAACCTGTCATCACAATGCACCATGCCCACCATCATAATGCTTCATGCTATTGTCATCAAAATGAAATCATAATGCTCCATGACCTCTCTCATCACAATGCTCCAAATCCTTGTGCTCAAAATGTTCCATAACAATTGTCATCACAACGCTCCATGATGCCTGTCATCACAGTACTCCATGCCCTTTTCATCACAATGCTCCATGACCTTTGTCATCACAATTCTCAATACACTTGTCATCACAATGCTCCCTGACACTTGTCTTCAGAATTCACCTTGAACCCTGTCACGAAATGGATCCATGCCTTTTTCATCACAATGCCCCATGCCTTTTTATTCACTATGATCCATGCCATTGTCATCAAAATACTCCACAAGCTTGTCATCAGAATGCTCCATGACATTTGTCATCACACGTCTCCATGCACTTGTCATCACAATGCTCCAAGCCATTGTCATCAAAATGCTCCATTAACTTTGTCATCAGAATCCTCCATGACACTGGGCATCACAATGCTCCATGCCATTGTCATCACAATGGGCCATTACATATGTCATCACAATGCTCCCTGACACCAGTCTTCACAATACTGCATGACCTGCTCTTCACAATGCTCCATGCCCTTGTCATCACAATGCAACATTCCAACTATCATTGCAATAATCCATGAAACTTATTAGACCAATGCTCCGTGCACTTGTTATCACAGTGCTCTATGCCCTTGTTATCACAATGCTCCATGACCCATGTAATCACAGTGCTCCTTGACTCCAGTCATCTCAATGATTCATGACATTTATCATCACAGTGGACAATGCCCTCGTCATCAACAGTCTCTGTGACCTTTTTAACCTCGATGCTCCATGAAATTTTCATCACAATGCTCTTTGACCCTTGTCATCACAATACTCTATGCCTTTCTCAGCACAATGCTCCGTGACCGTTGTCATCACAATGCTCCATGCTCTTGTCAGCACAATGTTCCATAACCATTTTCATCACAATTCTCAATACACGTGTCATCACAATGCTCCCTGACTGTTTTCGTAAGAATGCTCCTTGAAACCTGTCACGAAAGGCTCCATGATGTTTTCATCACAATGCCCCATGCCATTTTCATCACAATAATTCATGCCATTGTCATCAAAATACTCCACAAGCTTGTCATCCAAATGCTCCATGACACGTGTCATCATAATTCTCCATGCACTTGCCAGCACAATGCAGCCTGACCCTTGTCATCACAATGCTCCAAGCCATTGTCATCACAATGCTCCATTACCTTTGTCATCAGAATCCTCCATGACAGTTGGCATCACAGTGTTCCATGCCATTGTCATCACAATGGGCCATTACATATATCATCACAATGCTCCCTGATACCTGTCTTCACAATACTGCATGACCTGGTCTTCACAATGGACCATGTCCTTGTCATCACAATGTGCCATTCCAACTGTCATTGCAATAGTCCATGAAACTTATTAGACCAATGTTCCATGCCCTTGTCATAACAATGCTCCATGCTCTTGTTAACACAATGCTCCGTGACTCCAGTCATCACAATGCTTCATGACCTTTGTCATCCCAGTGGTCCATGCCCTCGTCATCAACAGTCTCTGTGACCTTTTTAACCTCAATGCTCCATGAAATTTTCATCACAAAGCTCTTTGACCCTTGTCATCACAATACTCTATGCCTTTCTCAGCACAATGCTCCATGACTGTTGTCATCACAATGCTCCATGCCCTTGTCAGCACAATGCTCCATGATACGTCATTACAATGCACCATGCGCTTGTCATCACAGTGCTCCACAATCTTGTCATCACAATGCTCCGATAACCTTGTCATCACAATCCTCCATGCTCTTCTCATCAATATGCTCTTTCACCACTGACATCACAATGTTACATCACTATTCATTACAATACTCCCTCACACCAGTCCTCACAATATTCCATGACTTCTGTCATCACCATGCTACATGCACTTATCATCACAATGTTCGATGACCTATGACATCACAGTATTCCATAACCCCTGTCATCAAAATGCTCCATGACCCTTTTCATCAAAATGCTCCATGTCCCTGTCATCACAATGCTCCATACCCTTGTCATCACAATGCTCCATTACCCCAGTTCTCGCAATGCTCTGTGACTCCAGTCAGCACAAGGCTTCATGACCTGTGTCATCTCAAAGATCCATGCCCTCATCATCACAAGGCTCTGTGAACATTTTCACCACAATGCTCCATGAACTTTTCATCAAAATGCTCCATGACACTTGTTACCAGAATGCTCCATCCCTTTGTCAACTCAATGCTCCATGACCCTTGTCATCACAATGTTCCATGCTCTTGTCAACGCAGTGCTCCACGACCCATGTCATCACAATGCTCCATAAACATTGTCATCACAATGCTCCTTACACATCTTATCAAAATGCTCTCTCACCACTGATATCAAAATGTTCCCTCACTAGTCATCACAATACACCCACTCCCCTGTCATCACAATGGTCCATAACCCCTGTCATGAAAATGTTCCATGACCCCTGACATCACAATGTTCCATAAACCCTGTCATCAAAATGTTCCATGACACTTTTCATCAAATTGCACCATGACCCTGTCATCACAATGCTCCCTGCATTTCTCGTCACAATGCACCACACACTTGTCATCAAAATGTTCCATGACTTTGTCATCACAAAGAACCATGACCCTTGGCATCACAATGCTCTATGTCATTGTCATCACAATGCTCCATGATTGCTCTCATCACATTGCTCCATGCCCATGTCATCACAGAGCTCCATGACGCATGTCATCAGAATGATCCATGGCCTTCTCATCACAGTGCTCCATGCCCTTGCCATCACAATGCTCCATTACACCTGACATCATAATGCTCCAAGACCCCTGTAATCAAAATGCTCCATGCCCCTTTTCATCTCAATGCTCCATGAACCCTGTCATCACAATGCACCATGCCCACCATCATAATGCTTCATGCTATTGTCATCACAATGAAATCATAATGATCCATGACCTCTCTCATCACAATGCTCCAAATCTTTGTGATCAAAATGTTCCATAACAATTGTCATCACAACACTCCATGATGCCTGTCATCACAATACTCCATGCCCTTTTCATCACAATGCTCCATGACCTTTGTAATCACAATTCTGAATACACTTGTCATCACAATGCTCCCTGACACTTGTCGTCAGAATTCACCTTGAACCCTGTCACGAAATGGATCCATGCCTTTTTCATCACAATGCCCCATGCCGTTTTAATCACAATGATCCATGCCATTGTCATCAAAATACTCCACAAGCTTGTCATCAGAATCCTCCATGGCATTTGGCATCACAATGCTCCATGCCATTGTCATCACAATGGGCCATTACATATGTCATCACAATGCTCCCTGACACCAGTCTTCACAATACTGCATGACCTGCTCTTCACAATGCTCCATGCCCTTGTCATCACAATGCACCATTCCAACTTTCATTGCAATAATCCAAGAACTTATTCGACCAATGCTCCGTGCACTTGTCATCACAATGCTCCATGCCCTTCTTATCACAATGCTCCATGACCCATGTAATCACAGTGCTCCGTGACTCCAGTCATCTCAATGATTCATGACCTTTGTCATCACAATGGACAATGCCCTCGTCATCAACAGTCTCTGTGACCTTTTTAACCTCAATGCTCCATGAAATTTTCATCACAATGCTCTGTGACCCTTGTCATCACAATACTCTATGCCTTTCTCAGCACAATGCTCCGTGACCGTTGTCATCACAATGCTCCATGCTCTTGTCAGCACAATGCTCCATGACCTTTTTCATCACAATTCTCAATACACTTGTCATCACAATGCTCCCTGACTCTTTTCGTAAGAATGCTCCTTGAAACCTGTCACGAAAAGGCTCCATGAAGTTTTCATCACAATGCCCCATGCCATTTTCATCACAATAATCCATGCCATTGTCATCAAAATACTCCACAAGCTTGTCATCCAAATGCTCCATGACCCGTGTCATCACGATTCTCCATGCACCTTCCAGCAAAATGTTCCCTGACCCTTGTCATCACAGTGCTCCAAGCCATTGTCACCACAATGCTCCATTACCTTTGTCATCAGAATCCTCCATGGCAGTTGGCATCACAGTGTTCCGTGCCATTGTCATCACAATGGGCCATTACATATATCATCACAACGCTCCCTGATACCTGTCTTCACAATACTGCATGACCTGGTCTTCACAATGCTCCATGCCCTTGTCATCACAATGTGCCATTCCAACGGTCATTGCAATAGTCCATGAAACTTATTAGACAAATGTTCCATGCCCTTGTCATCAAAAAGCTCCATGCCCTTGTTATCACAATGCTCCGTGACTCCAGTCATCACAATGCTTCATGACCTTTGTCATCACAATGGTCCATGCCCTCGTCATCAACAGTCCCTGTGACCTTTTTAACCTCAATGCTCCATGAAATTTTCATCACAATGCTCTTTGACCCTTGTCATCACAATACTCTATGCCTGTCTCAGCACAGTGCTCCATGACTGTTTTCATCACAATGCTCCATGCCCTTGTCAGCACAATGCTCCATGACATGTCATCACAATGCACCATGTGTTTGTCATCACAGTGCTCCACAATCTTGTCATCACAATGCTCCATTAACCTTGTCATCACAATGCTCCATGCACTTCTCATCAATATGCTCTCTCACCACCGATATCACAATGTTACATCAGTATTCATTACAATACTCCCTCACACGTGTCATCACAATGTTCCATGACTCCTGTCATCACAATGCTACATGCACTTATCATCACAATGTTCGATGACCTATGACATCGCAATATTCCATAACCCCTGTCATCAAACTGCACCATGACACTTTTCATCAAAATGCTCCATGTCCCCTGACATCACAATGCTCCATAGCCCTTGTCATTACAGTGCTCCATGACGCTCGTCATCACAATTATCCATGGTCTTCTCATCACAATGCTCCACGCTCTTGCCATCACAATGCTCCATGTCCCTTGTCATCACAATTCTCCACGTCCTTGTCATCACAATGCTCCATGACAGTTCTCATCACAATGTTACATGCTTTTGTCATCACAATTCTCCATGCACATGTCATCGCAATGCCCCAAGACCCCTGTCATAGCAAGCTTCATGCCTTTGTCATCACAATGCTTCACGACCTTTTCATCGAAATTCTCAATGGCCGTTGTCATCACAATGCTCCATGATACTTGTCATCACACTGCTCCAAGCCCTTGTCATCACAATGCTCCAAGCCATCGTCATCACAATGCTCCATTACCTTTGCAATCAGTATCCTCCATGACACTTGGCATCACAATACTGAATGCCATTGTCACACAATGGGCCATTACATATATCATCACATTGCTCCCTGCCACCTGTCTTCACAATACTGCATGACCTGGTCTTCACAATGCTCCATGCCCTTGTCATCACAATGCACCATTCCATCTGTTATTGCAATAATCCATGAAACTTATTAGACCAATGCTCCGTGCACTTGTCATCACAATGCTCCATGCCCTTTTTATCGCAATGCTCCATGACCCATGTCATCACAATGCTCCGTTACTCCAGTCATCTCACTGATTCATGACCTTCGTCATCACAGTGGTCCATGCCCTCGTCATCAACAGTCTCTGTGACCTTTTTAACCTCAGTGCTCCATGAAATTTTCATCACAATGCTCTTTGACCCTTGTCATCACAATACTGTATGCCTTTCTCAGCACAATGTTCCGTGACCATTGTCATGACAATGTTCCATGCGCTTGTCAGCACAATGCTAAATGACACATGTCATCACAATGCACCATGCGCTTGTCATCACAGTACTCCACAATCTTGTCATCACAATGCTCCATCAACCTTGTCATCACAATGCTCCATGCACTTCTCATCAATATGCGCTCCCACCAATGATATCACAATGTTACGTCACTATTCATCACAATACTCCCTCACCCCTGTCATCACAATGTTCCATGACTCCTGTCATCACAATGCTACATGCACTTATCATCAAAATGTTCGATAACCCCTGACATCACAATGTTCCATAACCCCTGTCATCAAAATTCTCCATGACCCTTTTCATCAAAATGCTCCATGACCCCTGATATCACAATGCTCCATGACCCCTGTCATCAAAATGCTCCATGCTCCTTGAAATCAAAATGATCCATGACCTCTGTTATCACAATGCTCCAAACACTTGTAATCACAATGTTCCATAACAGTTGTCATCAAAACGCTCCATGATGCCTGTCATCACAATACTTCATGTCCTTGTCGTCACAATGCTCCATGAACTTTGTCATCACAGTTCTCAATACACTTGTAATCACACTGCTCCCTGACACTTGTCGTCAGAATGCTCCTTTAAACCTGTCATGATAAGGCTCCATGTCTTTTTCATTGCAATGCTCCATGCCCTTTTCATCACAATGCTCCATGCCATTGTAATCACAATACTTCACAAGCTTGTCATCAGAATGCTCCATGACACTTGTCATCACAATGCTCCATTATCCCTGTCATCACAATGCTCCATACCCCTTGTCATTACAGTGCTCCCTGACACTCGACATCACAATTATCCATGGTCTTCTCATCACAATGCTCCACGGTCTTGCCATCACAGTGCTCCATGCCCTGGTAATCACAATCCTCATGTCCATTGTCATCACAATTCTCACGTCCTTGTCATCACAATGCTCCATGACAGTTCACATCACAATGTTACATGCTCTTGTCATCACAATTCTCCATGTACTTGTAATTGCAATGCCCCATGAACCCTGTCATACCAAGCTCCATGCCTTTGTCATCACAATGCTTCATGACCTTTTCATCAAAATTCTCAATGGCCGTTGTCATCACAATGCTCCTTGCCCTTGTCATCACAATGCTCCATGACCCTTATCATCACAATGCTCCAAACCCTTGTCATCACAATGCTCCATTACCTTTGTCATCACAATCCTCGATAACACTTGGCATCACAATGCTCCATGCCATTGTCATCACAATGGACCATGAATTATGTCATCACAATGCTCCGTGACACATGTCTTCACAATACTCCATGACTTTGTCATCACAATGATCGATGCCCTTGTCATCACAATGCTCCATGACCCCAGTCATAACAATGCTCCGTGACTCCAGTCATCACAAGGCTTCATGACCTCTGTCATCACAATGACCCATGCCCTCATCATCACAAGGCTCTGTGAACTTTGTCACCACAATGCTCCATGAACTTGTAATCACAATGCTCCGTGACACATGTCATCACAATGTCCGTCTCTTTGTCAACTCAATGCGCCATGACCCTTGTCATCACAATGTTCCATGTGCTTGCCAGCGCAATGCTCCCTGTCCCATGTCATCACAATGTGCCATGTGCTTGACATCAAAATGCTCCACAACATTTTCATCACAATGCTCCATAAACCTTGTAATCACAATGCTCCATGCACTTCTTATCAAAATGCTCTCTCACAACTGATATCAATATGTTCCCTCACTAGTCATCACAATACACCCACTCCCCTCTCATCACAGTGGTCCATAACCCCTGTCATGAAAATGTTCCATGACCCCTGAAATCACAATGTTCCATAAACCCTGTCATCAAAATGTTCCATGACATTTTTCATCAAATTGCTCCATGACCCTGTCATCACAATGCTCCCTGCCCTTCACAACAGAATGCACCACAGCCTTGTCATCAAAGTGCTCCCTGACCTTTGTCATCACAAAGCTCCATGACCCTTTGCATCACAATGCTCCATGCCATTGTTATCATAATGCTCCATGAACCATCTCATCACATTTTTAAATGCCCTTGTCATTACAGTCTCCATGATGCTTTTCATCACTATGCTCGATGCCATTCTTCTCACAATGTTCCATGCCCTTGTCATTACAATCCTCCCTACCCATGTATCACTGTGTTCTGTGCCCTTGTCATCACTATGCTCCTTGCCCCCTCTCATCACAATAATCCATGAAACATTTCAGACCAATGCTCCATGCCCTTGTCATCACAATGCTCCATTACCCATGTAATCACAATGCTACATGCCCTTGTCATCACAAAGCTTCATGACGTATGTCATCAGAATGCTCCATGGTCTTCTCATTCACGATGCCCCATGCCCTTGTCATCACAATGCTCCAAGACCCTTGTAATCACAATGCTCCATGCCCCTTTTCATCTCAATGCTCCATGAACCCTGTCATCACAATGCAGCATGCCCATCATCATAATGCTTCATGATACTGTCATCAGAATGAAATCAAAATGCTCCATGACCTCTGTCATAACAATGCTCCAAACCCTTGTGATCACAATATTCCATAACACTTGTCATCACAATGCCACATGACGCTCGTCATCACAGTTATCCATGGTCTTCTCATCACATTGCTCCATGACCTTTGTCATCACAATGCTCAATACACTTGTCCTCAAAATGCTCCCAGACACTTGTCGTCAGTATCCTCCATGAACCCTGTCATGACAAGGCTCCATGCCATTTTCATCACAATGTTCCAAGCCCTTTTCCTCACAGTGCTCCAAGCCCCCTGTAATCACAATGCTCCATGCCCTTGTCATCACTGAACTCCGTGATGCATGTCATCAGAACACTCCCTGGCCTTCTCATCCCATGCTCCATGCCCTTGTCATCACAATGCTCCACGACCCCTGTAATCACAATGCTCCATGCCCCTTTTCATCAGAATGCTCCATGAGACTTGTCATCACAAGGCCCATGGTCTTCTCATCACAATGCTCCAGTACCTTGTCATCACAATACTAAATGACACCTGTCGTCACCATACTCCATGAACATTTTCAGCCCAATGCTCCATGACTTTCTCATCACAATGCTCCATGACCACTGTCATCACAATGCTCCATGAACCCTGACAACACAATGATCCGGGACTCTTGTCATCAAAATGCTCCATGCGCTTGTCATCCCACTGCTGCATGACAGCTTTAATCACAGTGCTCCTTGACGCTTGTCATCACAGTGTTCCATGAGCATTGTCATCACAATGCTCCATGCCTTTGTCAGCAAAATGCTACATAATCTTGTCATCACAATGCTCCATGAGCTGGTCATCACAATCCTCCATGACCCTTGGGATCACATTGCTTCATTTCCTTGTCATATCTCTCTTGCCTTTCTGGGTTTACAGATTTTCGGATGTCCCATTTGACCGCTGGGTAATGACAATACTTTGTAGTGTGGATTTGCATTGCACGCTTGCTTAATTTGCCAAAAAGGGTGTATGCGTTTTCTCCTGAATATATTCAGGAGAAAAGCCATACGCCGTTTTTGGCCAAGTGCATCACTATAGAAGTTGTGATGCTTTTCCTGTGCTTTAAAAGCGATTCCAATTTACCTCATGAAATATGTTTTGTGCAATTCTGCCTCATTTTAAAGTCTGCTTCGGTCCCTTCTCCCAACAGATTTTTGGAAGAGAGTAGTCCTTTATAACTCTGCAGGTTTGTGAATTGCTGTGCCCCTGAGCTCCAATTTTCAAATCCCTTTTTTGGGAGCTGACCGCAAATCCACAATTTTGCTTCAGGACCTATACTGGTTCCAGGGGTGGCTATACTGTTCCCTACGGGTGGCTGAGGCTTTGGTAAATTCTTCTTCCTGCCGGGAATTTAGAGTGACATGTGCCCATCCAAATGCCTACATCTACTCTCTGATTGGTTCTCCCTCTTCCCTTTCATCCTCTGCACAATTAGCAAACTGTGCGAAGCAGGAGGTTATAGGGGTTAACTCTCCTAAGTTGGGAGATTGATAGTAAGGCAGTTGGAATGCCAACCTGGAGCACAAGTAGAGGAAAAATTAGGAGACTTTTAGAAACCTTTCGCCATCACAGTGTGTCCATTCTCTAGGTTTCCCATACGTGTTATAACTGTATTGATATTCCCTTCTACCTGGAGAGTTGGGACTCATGGAATGGTGTCATGCATTACTACTTTAAAGGATCTGCATTTTCTCTCCCAATCTCACCAGTCCTCTCAGTCCCATGTGTCCAGCCTTATGCCTCATCCAGTTGTCTTTGCAGATAGGGTCATTCCAGTTTTCATCAGAACCCCTGAAGGAATTGTGTAAGAATTTCGCTGTTTTTGTGTTTGGTTTTTGAAATTCATTTTTATAATGGGGTTGAGCTAATTTTCACTGACGTGTTTATGCCGGTCTAGACACACTTGATTCACTTACGGAGACATATCAGTACATAGGTTTTAAGATTCTTACTAGTCAGATATATTCCTCTGCGGGGAATAGGGGTTTTGAGTCCCGTTCACTGAGGAAGGTGTAGGTCTTGTCTCTTCTGTATTTGGTTTATGGAATGTTACCTGTGCTAATATCAAACTCTGGTTTTATGCATCACCCCACCTCTCCTTTCCCTTTAAGCAGGCATAACAGTGTTTTCTAAATGTGAGACTCTGTTCTCTTTCTTAATTCAGTTCATGTGTTGTGATGTTGACATTCCCTCTGTAAGTGATATCTTATGATAAGATTCTTTTTCTGTGTGACTGATTTCACTTAGAATCATCATACCTAAATCCACTCATTATGCTGCTACTGGCCTTATGACATTGATTTCAAGTCTGAGTGATATTCCGTTGTACAAAATTACGACAAGTTCTTTATGCATTTCTCTTTTTCCTGGGATAATTTAGGTGTACCGAAGTTGAGGTTCTTGTATGCAGAGCAGCCCTAAACTTAGGGGTGCCTGTGTCTTGTCGATATTTAGTCTTCCCAAGTTATATGCCCATGAGTTGAAGTCCCCTTTGCTCGGGGGCTTTGTATTTTAGATGTTTTAGGAAACAGCATACACTTCTTCAGAGTGGCTCTTGGATATTTATACACCACCCATCAGCGTGACTATGCTCCCTGTTCTCCATGGCCTCTCCTGCATTTCTGGTTTGTACACATTTTTTGGATGGCCTTTCTAAGCAGTCTATATTGAGACTTCTTTGTTGTGCAGATTTGCATTTCCCGCTTGCTTGGTTGGCCAAAAACTCTGTATGTGTTTTATTTTCCTGAAGATTTCACGAAAAAAACATATACACCCTTTTGCCCAACTGTATCATTTTAGAAATTCTGCTGCTTTTCATATGCTTTAAATGTGAGTACAATCTACCTTTTGAAATCTGTTTCCTGCAATTCTGCCTCTCATTCAGATCCTCTTCGTTGCCTTACCTGAATATATTTTTGGACGTTGGTTATCCTTTACATCTTTGCAGGTTTTTGAATTGTCTGCTCCTGAGCTCCATTTTGCAACTCGCTGTTTTTGTGAGCTGGCCGCCAAACCATTGGATTGCTTCAGGCCCTATTCTGGTTCTGAGGAGGCAGGCTGAGCCTTTGGTTAATTCTTGTTCCTAATGGGATATTAGAGTGGCATGTTCCTGTCTGAACACCTAAGACTTGTCTCTAAATTTTTCTTATCCTTCCGCTTCTTCCTCTGGACAATTTCCAAACTGTGTGCAAGAGGATGTTGACGGTGCTGATATCCCCAAGTGAGGAGATTGTTAGGAAAGTTGCTGGAGGGTTGAACCCGAGCACCAGGCGTTGAGGAGATGAGGTGGCTTTTCCAAACTCTTTCCGATCAAATGGTGTACCATCCTCTAGGTGTGGCAGGCATGTTTTAGCTGTAGGAAGGGTCCCGTGCATGTAAGGAGAACACCAGGGATTTTTCCAAATCAGTGCCTCCCTGTACCCCAAACTGGGGAATTTTTAAGCTACGGCTACACGTGTGTCCATTAAGGGCCTTGGGAAATAGGCAGAGCCCAAACTTTAGATGATTGAAATCTTCAGGGTCAGAAGCGCTCACCTTCGGCCTTGCTTAGGTTACATTTTATCTGTCATTGATAGATGATGTCAATAAAAATATCGATTCTTTTTCAGATTATTTCCCCTTATAGGTTATTGCAAAATATTCAGTGTAGTTCCCTGTGCTATACAGTAGTTCCTTGTTGATGATCTATTTTATACATAGCAGTGTTTATGTGTTAATCCCAAACTGTTAATTTATCCCTTCTCCTACCTTTCCTCTTTGGTAATAATAAATTGTAAGATTTTATACTTCTCAGAAATGGGGGAACTGAAAGAGAGGTATCATTTTCAATGAAAAAGCATTCAAAACAAGATTGAAGCTTCAGCCAAGAGTATTCGATGTACATCCATGGAAATAAATCACTTCATTTCTCTAATGTTGACCTGACAAATAAGACAGACATCTTCACTGAACTTGCTTATAGTAAAGTGATGGAAATATCAAATGTAAGTCTTAGAAACATCTTATTTTACCCGAGCATTATACACTGCTCTATGTTAACTACAGTTTGGCTCACACATCTGTTCATTGAAGTTACAATGTTCTCAATTTCTGTTACTGATCCTCCAGAGTGGACCCCAACAGGATTCCCCATGCCCAGTGTCATTGGAGCCAACATATCAAGACTGAGTTTGGTTCAGAAGCAAAGGAAACATTATTTTGAAAACAGAATGGAGAGGTGAGAGCGTGCACTCCCCCACGGGCTGTGGGCAGGGCTGCTGTGTAGGGATCCTGGCAGCGTCAGTGGGAGGGAGGGGATGGAGCTATCGAGGGCTGGGTTGGCTGCAGCTCAGGCTCTTTGCCACGGAGTCTGCATGGGACCCCGCTAGCTGAGGTGTCGACCCAGCCATTCTGCTCTAGGAAATCGGGTCTGAAGTGCCAGGTGTGGGACCTCTGCATGCGGAACCCTAGAAGCACATGAAATTAGACAAAGCACAAAGGAAAAACAGGTTAGCCTTTATTTTATTGCCCAGATTCTCTTTTTTATTTCCCAGGAATTTTAATGAACTTTGCCGAAGACAAACACCTCCTCTGCTTTTGTTCTGTTCCACATTCTTGGGGTGTTGAGGGTGCAGACCCCTCTTTTGTAACTGCTTCATGATATGGTGGGAGCCCTGATACCTGGGGGGAGGGGCAAAACGTCTCCCCACCAGCCTCCAGGTGAGGTTGATTGTCCCAAGGTCTCCTGCCTCACTTCTCATCCGCCTGAGCACCAGCATAGGAAGTGTTATAGATTCTAATGACCTTTAAGGGTCCAGGAAAGAGATGTGCAGAGATGCTGAGGTGGCAGGTTTCAACCCACACCACATTTGTCCGGCGACCGTAGGAAGATGGTTTTTCCCAGCCTAGATGCTCTGACCAGTAGTCTGTGCTTTCTTTAATTAGGTAACTGAATTAATGTACAAATAGCACCATGTGTCAGAGCCTTGCCCGCGAAACTCCCAGACAGTCCAGGGGCAGTGGTGATCCGGGACCATGACGTCCACTGAGTCAATGGCCTTTAGAAGTAGCCAGCAGTCCAGCCAGTCATATTGACCACCATCACCGTGTTGTCTGTAGTGTTTTCTATGGTGAAAGCGTGATATACGTTTCCCCCTCCAAGCTTATTAGCTCCCATATGTGTGCAGTAAGTCCTGCAAGCAGTATTCTGCTCTTTCGGGACACAGTCTTGTTGTTTTCTGAGAGAAACTCCAGGTCAAGTGATGGTCACACAAGTCATCTTGGGGGCCCGTTGCACCCGTTTGTCTCTATGGAGGTTGGAGTTGGAGGACCTCCTCGATTGAGGTCAGGGTGTCCACAGAGAGACCCCTGCAACTTCAAGGCATGATGGGTGGTTAGGATCACCACGTGGGGTCCTTTTCCCTTAAGAGGGAGCTGGCCTTGCGGGCTGTTGATTTCCAGCTTTTTAGATACCCCAGTATCCTGGCCTGATGAGTCGGTGGCAAAGCCCTTGGTGACTATAGTTTATCATTCCTGAAGGGCATTCTTGTGTTGCTCCATTTCAAGTGGTCCCAGTTTTTGCACTAAGGCTCCAAGGGCGATTAACCTTTGACCGGGTATGTAAAGGTCAAAGGGTTTAGCTAAATTAGGGAGTTCCTGGGCAAGGGTCTGAATTGACTGCTCTTTCCATTCTTGAGAGGCTGCTTCTGGATTCTATTCAAAAGGATCATCATCTTTTCGTGTCAGTGTTTCATGTAGAGGCCCAGCTATTAGACTGTAGTTAGGGATCCAGATGCAGGAAACCTTGCCCTCCCAAGGAACCCCTAAGCTGTCTTCTAGTTTTAGAAGAGGTAAGGCTGCAAATGGCTTCTTCCCTATCCTGGGATGCGTTTCTCCGAATATCTGTGAGAATGAATCCCAGGCATGTCACCTTAGCCTGGGATATTTGAGCCTTTTTCTTGGACACCTTCTATCCTTTCTTGGCTAGGTAGTTCAGAGGCGTCTTTAGTAGGCCTGCCGATCAGAATGTCATCTTCATATTGAAGGAGGGTTCCCTTTTACAGAGGTAGAACTTTTAGGTCTTTAGAGGACATTTCCCCAATGATGGTGTGGGTATTTTTGAACCATTGGGGCAGGACGGCCCAGCATTATTGCTTTTGTTGCATGTTGTGTCCTGCCACTCACAAGCCAAAAACTCTTGTGACTCTGAGATGAATGGAATACAGAAGAAGGCATCATTGAAGTCTAATACAGAATGCCATGGCCTGGTGGATGGTAGAATGACCAGCAGGGTCTGGGAAATAGGAGCTACTGGATATATATCCTCGGTGGCTTCACTGACTGTCCTGATATCCTTTACCAGGTCTCCAGCAGCCCATGGGGCTCTCGTGGTCAGGCCAATCCCACAATATGGAGCTCACCTGGGCTGCACCCCCCACCCCACAGCCCACGGGGCTCTCGTGTTCAAGTCCCTCCCACGGTATGGAGCTCACCTGTGCAGCTACCCAGCAGCCCATGGGGCTCTCATAGTCAGGACCTTCCCAGGATACGGAACTCCCCTGGGCAGGTACCCCAGCAGGGCTGGACACACAGGAACTGTGCACATAGCCCACCTTGCAGAGAACCCCCAGCTCACCTGTCACTCACAGCTGACACAGAACACCTCAGAGCAGGACTTGAACTAACAAATAGCAGCTCTGACAGGTCTGTGACCCTGGCTATCACTCTGTGCAGCCTCTCTCTGCCTGGTCTTCCAGACACTTCCACTGCAGCCAGGGCACCAGGCCTCTGTCTCCACCCACCATCACTCCTCTCCCTGACTCCTGGGTTCTTCTCATTAGGATAGGGTCTTCTTGAAGTTGTTTTCCACTCATGGAACAGATAAAATGGTAGGAAAACAAGCCGCAGCTGCAGCGCCTTGTCTATCCTAAATCTCAAGAGCCCACACCTGTTCCTTAGGCGTGGTCCGTTTAGCAAGGTTCATTTTCTGCAACTGTGAGCCCCTGAGGGATGTGGATTGGCTGATTTGGGCAGCCTGACACTGCCTGCCAGCCCTCCCCAGGTGTGCCTGGGTTGATTTCAATATAAACACCTCTCCAGTCAGCAGGAGCCCCTCTAGCTGTGCCTGACACCATATTCTCTGCCCGTCAGCAGTGTCGGGGCTGGGGTGGTGGGAGGGAGTGAGGGGCCGTGGCTTTGTGGGTGGCCCAGTGTGAGTGGGGCTCTGCTGGACTTTCTGCAGGAGTTGCCAGGCTGCCACCTGCTAAAGAAGAGGATGTGTCACACATACCTGCCGCTGGAATTTCTCCCCAGGCAGAGGTGAGGAAGTAAAAAAGCAATGGGGCCGTGGCAGGAGGGGTATCTCTGGCAGGGAAATGGAAAGCTTCCAGAAGACTTTCTTGGGCCAGGACCATCCTGGCTGGCCTGCAGGCACCAAGTCAGCCTGCGTGCTGTCGCTGGTGTGGCTCCACAGCCCTTCTTCTGGGCTTGCAAGTGCTTGTACATATTCAGCTGTTTTACCTGGAAAGGGTGGGAAGAGTTCAGCTGCAGCAGGACTGGGGCTCAGCTCACATTTACTCACAGACGCCTCGACACAGTGTCCCAGCTTTGCAATGAGGATGCTCCTTGTGGGGGGGAGCGCTGCTGACTGCATGGGAGACGATTTCCCACCTCTGACCAACTTAAGAATTTTTTACCACTGGAGCAAGTGCCCTAATACGATTTTCCTCTGTATAAATGGTGGTTTCTGTTTTTTTTTTTTTTTTTTTCCTTTTTTCTTTTTGGTTCAAGGTAGATTTTATTTATTCCTATTTTTTTTAATTTGGTGATATAAACATGGAAATAATGCATTAATATAAAGACGTCTATGTGAAGGGAAAAACTTTTTTTCTGTTTTATTTTATTAAATGTTATTTATTTATTTTTAATTTTTTAAAATTTATGTATTTCTTTTATACAGCAGGTTCTTATTGGATATCTATTTTATACATATAAGTGTGCACATGTGAATCCCAGTCTCCCAATTCATCCCACCACCACCCTCACATGGCGTTCCCCCCTTGGTGTCCATATGTTTGTTCTCTACATCTGTGTCTCTATCTCTGCCCTGAAAACCAGTTCATCTGTACCATTTTCCTAGGTTCCACATATATGCATTAATATACAATATTGGTTTTTCTCTTTCTGACTTACTTCACTCTGTATGACAGTCTCTCGATCCTTCAAGGTCTCTACAAATGACCCAATTTCATTCCTTTGTATGGCTGAGTAATATTCCATTGTATATATGTACCACATCTTTATCCATTCGTCTGTCTGTGGGCACTTAGGTTGCTTTCATTACCTGGCTATTGTAAATAGTGCTGCAATGAACATTGTGGTGAATGTGTCTTTTTGATTTATGGTTTTCTCTAGGTATATGCCCAGTAGTGGGATTGCTAGATTATATGGTAATTCCATTTTTAGTTTTTTAAGGAACCTTCATACTGTTCCCATAGAGACTGTATCAATTTACATTCCCAACAATAGTGGAAGAAAGTTCCTTTTCTTCACACCCACTCCAGCATTTGTTGTTTGTAGATTTTCTGATGATGCCCATTCTAACAGGTGTGACGTGATAACTCATTGTCGTTTCCATTTCCATTTCTCTAAGAATTAGAGATGTTGAGCAGATTTTCATGTGCGTACTGGCCATCTCTATGTCTTCTTGGAAGAAATGTCTATTTAGATCTTCTTCCATTTTTGTATTGGGTTGTTTGTTTTATTAATATTAAGCTCCATGAGCTGTTTATATATATTGGAGATTAATGATTTGTCCATTGATTCGTTTGCAAATATTTTCTGCCATTCTGAGGGTTGTCTTTTTATCATGTTTGTAGTTTCCTTTGCTTTGTAAAAGCTTTTACGTTTCATTAGGTCCCATCTGTTTAGTTTTCTTTTTTATTTCATTACTATAGGAGGTGGATCAAAAAAGATCTTGCTGTGATTTACGTCAGAGTATCCTTCGTAAGTTTTCCTCTCAGAGTTTTATACTATCCGGTCTTACATTATGGTCTCTAATCCATTTTGAATATATTTTTATGTATGGTGTTGGGGAGTGTTCTAATTTCATTCTTTTAAATGTAGGTCTCCATATTTCCCAGCACCAATGATTGAAGAGACTGTCTTATCTCCATTGTATAGTCTTGCCTCCTTTGTCATAGATTAGTTGACCATAGCTGTGTAGGTTTATCCATGTGCTTTCTTTTTTTTTCCTTTTACACGTTTATTGGAGTATAAATGCTTTACAATGGAGTGTTCGTTTCTGCTGTATAAAAAAGTGAATCAGCTATACATATACAAATATCACCAGATCCACTCCCTCTTGCATCTCCCTCCCACACCCCATATCCCACCCCTTTATGTGGTCACAAAGCACCGAGCTGATCTCCCTGTTCTATGTGGCTGCTTCCCAGTAGCTACCGGTGTTACATTTGGTAATGTATTTATGTCCATTCCACTCTCTCACTTCGTCCCAGCTTACCCATCCCCCTTCCGGTGTCCTCAAGTCCTTTCTCTATGTCTGTGTCCTTAATCCGGTCCTGCCACAAGGTTCTTTAAAATCTTTTTTTTTTTTCTTCATTTGGTTCCGTATATCTCTGTTAACATACAGTATTTGTTTTTCCCTTTCTGACTTACTTCACTGTGTAGGACAGATTCTAAGTCCATCCACCTCAGTACAAATAACTCAGTTTTGCTTCTTTTTATGGCTGAGTAATATCCCATTGTATATATGTGCCAGATCTTCTTTATCCATTCATCTGTCGATGGACACTTAGGTTGCTTCCATGTCCTGGCTATTGTAAATAGAGCTGCAATGAACATTTTTGTACATAACTCTTTTAGAATTATGGTTTTTGCATGGCAAATGCCCAGTAGTTGGATTGTTGTGTCGTATGGTACTTCTATTGTTAGTTATTTAAAGGAACCTCTGTACTGTTCTCCCTAGTGCCCATATCAATTTACATTCCCACCCACAGTGCAAGTGTGTTCCCTTTTCTCCAATAAAGGCCTCTCTAGCATTTATCGTTTTGTAGATTATTTTGATGATTGCCACTCTGACTGCTGTGAGGTGATACCTCACGGTAGATTTGATTTGCATTTCTCTAATGATTAGTGATGTTCAGCATCCTTTCATGTGTTTCTTGGTAATCTGTATATCTTCTTTGGAGAAATGTCTATTTAGGTCTTCTGCCCGTTTTTGGATTGGTTTGTTTGTTTTTGTGATATTCAGCTACATGAGGTGCTTGTAAAATTTGGAGATTAATCCTTTGTCAATTGCTTCATTTGAAAATATTTTCTCCCATTCTGAGGGTTGTTTTTCCATCTTGTTTATGTTTTCCTGTACTGTGTAAAAGCTTTTAAGTTTCATTAGGTCCCATTTGTTGATTTTTGTTTTTATTTCCATTTCTCTAGGAGGAGGGTCAAAAAGGATCTTGCTGTGATTTATGTCATAGAGTGTGCTGCCTATGGTTTCCTCTAAGTGTTTTATAGTGTCTTGTCTTATATTTAGATCTCTAATCCATTTAGAGTTTATTTTTGTGTATGGTGTTATGGAGTGTTCTAATTTCACTCTTTTATGCGTAGTGGTCCAGTTTTCCCAGCACCAATTACTGAAGAGACTGTCTTTTCTCCATTGTATATCCTTAGCTCCTTTGTCATAGATGAGATAGCCATAGGTATGTAGGTTTATCTCTGGCCTTTCTGTCCTGTTCCATTGATCTGTGTTTATGCCAATCTACATACACTTGATTCCATTATGGAGCCATATAAATACATAGGTTTCAAGATTATTACCAGTCAGATATACTCCTCTTCAGTGAATAGGGTGTTTTTTGTCCAGTTCATTAAGAAAGGAGTAGGTCTTGTCTATTACATATTTGGTATATGGAATGGTATCTGTGCTAATTTCAAACTCTGCTTTTACACATCACCCCACGTCACCTTTCCCCTTAAGGAGGCATAAGTGTGTTTACTAAATGTGTAACTCTGTTCGCTTTTGAAGTTCAGTTCATGGGTAGCGATGTTTACATTCCCTCTATAAGTGATATATTATAATAAGTTTCTTTTTTCTTTGTGGCTCATTTCACTTAGCATCATCTTACCTAAAGCCACTCATTATGCTGCTATTGACCTTATGACATTGATTTTATGTCTGAGTGACATTCCATTGTATATAAGTACCACAACATCTATATCCATTTTTTTTCATTTCCTGGGATATTTAAAGTGTACTGAAGTCGAGGTTCTTGTAAACAGAGCAGCCCTAAACTATGGGCTGGCTGTGTGTTGTGGAATTTTAGTTTTCCCAAAATACACGCCCATGAGTGGAAGTGTGCTATGCTCTGTAGTTCTGTTTTAGAAAACAACATATAGTTCTCCAGAGAGGCTGTTGGCAATTTTCAACCTGTCCATCGGCGTAATCAGGCTCCTTTTTCTCCATATCCTGTCCTGCATTTGTGGTTTTTACACTATTTGCGGATGGCCCTTTTGACTGGAGGTAAGGGACACTTCTATGTAGTGTGGATTTGCAATGCCTGATGGCTTCCTTGGCTAAAAAGTGTGTGTGCATTTTTTCCCGAATATATTCAAGGAAATACACATACTCCATTTTCGGCCAAGGGTAACATTTTCGATGTTCTGTCGCTTTTCATGTGCTTTAAAGACGACTCCATTCTACCTCTTGAAATCTTTTTCCTTCAATTCTGCCTTGCATTCAAATCCTCTTCACTGTCTTACCTCAATATATTTCTGGATGATAGTTGTCCTTTATTACTGTGAAAGTTTGTGAATTGCTGTGCCCCTGATTTCCATTTTTCAACTCGTATTTGTGAGCCTGCTGCAATAACGTAGGATGGTTGTAGGCCCTAGTCTGGTTCCGGGGCTTCAGGCTGAGCCTTTGGTTAATTCTTCTTCCTGATGGGAAACTAGAGTGACATGTGCCCATCCAAACACCTACAGCTAATCTCTCATTTGTTTCCCCTCTTCCTGTTCATCCTCTGCACAATTTGAAAACTGTGCATAACAGGAGGGTAAAGGCGCTGATACTCCAAATGGGGAGATATTTAGTCATGCAGATGGAATGGTGAAGCCGAGAACGATGAAAGGAAAAATGAGGTACCTTTTAGAAAACTTTCCCAATTACACAGTGTAACACCCACTGGGTTTCCCATGCATGCTTTAACTGTAGGAAGATTCCCTTAAACCTGGAGAGTTGGGACCACTAGAATGGGTGGCACACAGTATTGCTCTAAGTGGTGTTCTTTTGCTCACACAATCTCAGGAATCTTGTCAGCCCCAAGTGTCCAGTCTTATGTCTCATCCAGGTGTGGGTGTAAAGGCGGACAATCCAGGTTGCATCACAGGCCCTGAACGTAATTCTTAAGACTTTCTCTCTGTTTCACTGTTTTTGCATTTTGCTTTTGAAATTTATTTTTATAAGGGTGTTAGGTGAATTTCAGTGCTTTGTTCAAGCTGTTATACACACACATGATTCCTTTATGGAGACATGAGAATACATATGTTTTAAAATTCTTGGAGTCAGATATAATCCTCCGTAATGAATCTGGGGTGTTGAGTCCAGTTCAATGTGTCGGGAGTAGGTGATGTCTATTACATACTTGGTTTATGTAACGGTATCTGTGCTAATTTAAAACTGTGGTTTTATGCATCACCCCACCTCACCTTTCACCTAAAGCAGGCAGAATATTGTTTGCTAAATGTGTGACTCTGTTGTGTTTGTAATTCTGTTCATTCATAGCCATGTTTACATTCCCACTATGAGTGATATCTTATGATAAGATTCCTTACTCTGTTATCTTTCCTAACTCAGTTCATGTGTAGCCATATTTACAAGACGTTCATAAGTGATATCTTATGATAAGTTTATTTTTCTGTGTAACTTATTTCACTTAGAATCATCGTACCTGAATCCACTCATTTTGCTGCTACTATTCTTATGACATTGATTTCATGGCTGAGGGATAATCCATCGTATGTAAGTACCACAATTTCTTGAACCATTTTTGTCTTTCCTGGGATATTTAAAGTGTACCCAAGTTGAGGTTCTTGTAAGGAGTGCAGCCCTAAATTTTGGGGTGGCTCTGTCTTATTGATTTTCAGTTTTCCCAAGGTATATTCCCTAGATAGGAAGTACCCTTGGCTCTGTAGCTCTGTTGTTTACTTGTTTTAGGGAACACAATGCACTGGTCCTAAGAGGGAGTTGGCAATTTACGTCCCGCAAATCAGCATAACAATGCTCCCTGTTCTCCAGGGCCTGTCTTGTCTCTCTGGTTTTTACATATTTTGCGGATGTCCCTTTTGATCTGTGGGAATTGATACTTCTGTGTAGTGCAGATTTGCATTGCCCGCTTGATTGCTTGGCCAAAAAGGGCATATGCGTTTTCTCCTGAATACATTCAGGAGAAAACGTATACACCCTATTTGGCCAAGTGCATCATTGTCGACGTTGTGCCCCTCTTCCTGTGCTTTAAAGGTGATTCCAACGGACCCCTTGAAATCTGTTTCCTGCTATTCTGCCTCTCCTTCAAGTCTGCCTCGATGCCTTCCCTCAACAGATTTTTGGATGATAGTTGTCCTTTATTACTCTGCCATTTTGTGAATTGCAGTGCCCCTTAGCTCCATTTTTCAACCCGTATTTGTGAGCTGAATGCAAGTCCAAAATTTTGGTTCGGGACCTATACTGGTTCCCAGCAGGTGGCTGAGACTTTGGTTAATTCTTCTTTCTTCCAGGCAATTAGAGTTATATGTTACCGTCCAAATGCCTAACAGCTACTCTCTCATTGGTTCTCCCTCTTCCCTTCCATCCTCTGCCAAATTGGCAACCTGTGCTAACCAGGAGGTTAAAGGGCCTGTCTCTCCAAGTTGGCAGATTGATAGTAAAGCAGTTGGAAAGTCAAACCGAGCACAAGGAGAGGGACTATTACTTGAGTTTTAGAAACCTTTCGTATTCACAGTGTGTCCGTGTTCTTGGTTTCCCATACATGATATAGCTGTAGTAATATTACCTTCAACCTGGAGAGTTGGAACCCATGGAATGGGTGCCATGCATTATTGCTTTAAAGGGTCTGCACTTGCTCACCCAATCTCACCAATCCTCTCAGTCCCAAGTGTCTAGCCATATGCCATATCCAGCTGTCGTTGTAGATAGGGTCATTCCAGGTTTCATCAGAAACCCTGAAGGAATTGTAAAGAATTTCCTTGTTTTTTTGTTTTGTTTTTGAAATTCCTTTTTATAGTGGGTTTGAGCTGATTCTCGCTTCCATGTTTATGCCAGTCTACACACTTGATTCCCTTATGGAGAAATATCAAGGCATAGGTTTTAACATCCTTACTAGTCAGTTTTATTCCTCTACTGGAAATATGCGGATTTGTGTCCCTTTCACTGAGGAAGGTGTAGGTCTTCTCTGTTCCATAGTTGGTTTTTGGAATGGTACCTGTGCTTATGTCAAACTCCGGTTTTATGCATCACACCACCTCTCCTTCCCCCTTAAGCAGGCAAAAGAGTGTTTTCTACATGTGAGACACTGTTCTCTTTCCTAACTCAGTTCATGTGTAGCCATCTTTACAGGATCTTCATAAGTGATATCTTATGATAAGTTTCTTTTTCTGCGTGACTTATTTCACTTAGAATCATCGTACCTGAATCCACTCATTTTGCTGCTACTGCCCTTATGATATTGATTTCATGGCTGAGGGATATTCCATCGTACGTAAGTACCACAATTTCTTGAACCATTTTTGTCTTTCCTGGGATATTTAAGGTGAACCCAAGTTGAGGTTCTTGTAAGCAGTGCAGCCCTATATTTTGTGGCCGTTGTGTCTTATTGATTTTCAATTTTCCCAAGGTAATTTCCCTAGACTGGAAGTGCTCTTGGCTCTGTAGCTCTGTTGTTTACCTGTTTTAGGGAACACAATTAACTCCTCCAGAGAGGCAGTTGGCAATTTACATCCCGCCCATCAGCATAACAAGGCTCCCTGTTCTCCAGGGCCTGTCTTGCCTTTCAGGTTTTCAGGCAGTTTGTGGATATCCCTTTGACCAGTGGGAAGTTTTACTTCTTTGTAGTGCAGATTTGCATTGCACACTTGCTTGCTTGTCCAAAAAGGGTGTATGAGCTTTCTCCTGAATAAATTCAGGAGAAAACGTATACACCCTTCTTAGCCAAGTGTATCATTGTCTAAGATGTGCCCCTCTTCCTGTGCTTTAAAGGCAATTCGAACTTACCTCTTGAAATCAGTTTCCTGCTGTGATGCCTCGATTTCAAGCCGCCGTATTGCCTTCCCTCAACAGTTTTTGGACGATAGTTTTCCTTTATTACTCTGCCAGTTTGTGAATTGCTGTACCCCTGGGCTCCATATTTTAACTCGTTTTTTGGCATCTGACCACAAGTTCAAATTTTTGGTTCAGGACCTATACTGGTTCCCGGTGGGTGGCTGAGAGTCTGGTTAATTCTTCTTCCTGCCGGCAAATTAGAGTGGCATGTGCCTGTCCAAATGCCTAACAGCTACTCTCTCATTGGTTCTCCCTCTTCCCTTCCATCCTCTGCCAAATCGGCAACCTGTGCGAACCAGGAGTTTAAAGGTGCTGTCTCTCCAAGTTGGGAGATTGATAGTAAAGCAGTTGGAAAGTCAAACCGGAGCACCAGGAGAGGGACTATTCGTTGAGTTTTAGAAACCTTTCGTATTCACAGTGTGTCCATTCTCTAGGTTTGCCGAACATGTTATAGCTGTAGTAAAATTCCCTTCAACATGGAGAGTTGGGACCCATGGAATGGTTGCCATGCATTATTGCTTTAAAGGGTCTGCATTTGCTCACCCAATCTCACCAATCCTCTCAGTCCCAAGTGTCCCGCCTTATGCCACATCCAGCTGTCATTGTAGATAGGGTCATTTCAGGTTTCTTCAGAGGCCCTGAAGGAATTGTAAAGCATTTCCCAGTTTTTTCTTTTGTTTTTAAAATTACTTTTTATAGTGGGTTTGAGCTGATTCTCACTGCCATGTTTATGCCAGTCTAGACAGACTTTATTCCCTAATGGAGACATATCATTACATAGGTTTTAATATTCTTACTAGTCAGATATATTCCTCTGCGGGGAATATGGGGTGTGGAGTTCGTTTCACTGAGGAAGATGTAGGTCTTGTCTACTCCGTATTTGGTGTTTGGAACTTTACCTGGATTAATATTAAACTCTGGTTTTATGCCTCACCCCACCTCTCCTTCCCCCTTAAGCAGGCATAAGAGTGTTTTCTAAATGTGAGACTCTCTTCTCTTTCCTAACTCAGTTCATCTGTAGCCACGTGTACAGGACCTTCATAAGTGATATCTTATGATAAGTTTATTTTTCTGTATGACTTATTTCACTTAGAATCATGGTACCTGAATCCACTCATTTTGCTGCTACTGGCCTTATGACATTGATTTCATGGCTGAGGGATATTCCATTGTATGTAATTACAACAATTTCTTGAACCATTTTTGTCTATCCTGGAATATTTAAGGTGTACCCAAGTTGAGGTTCTTATAAGCAGTGGAGCCCTAAATTTTGGGGTGGCTCTGTCTTATTGATTTTCAGTTTTCCCAAGGTATATTCCCTAGACTGGAAGTGCCCTTGTCTCTGTAGCTCTGTTGTTTATTTGTTTTAGGGAACACAATGCACTCCTCCAGAGAGGCAGTTGGCAATTTACATCCCACCCATCAGCATAACAAGGCTCCCTCTTCTCCAGGGCCTGTCTTGCCTTTCTGGTATTTACACATTTTGTGGATGTCCCTTTTGACCGATGGGAAGTGATACTTCTTTCTAGTGCAGATTTGCATTGCCCACTTGCTTCTTTGGCCAAATATGGTGTATTCGTTTTCTCCTGAATATATTCAGGAGAAAATGCATACACACTTTTTGGACAAGTGCATCGTTTTCAAAGTTGTGACCCTCTTCCTGTGCTTTACAGGAGATTCCAACGTACCTCTTGAAATTTGTTTCCTGATATTCTGACTCATTTTCAAATCCATCTCGTTGCCTTCCCACAACGGAATTTTGACGATAGTTGTCCTTTACTACTCTTCCAGTTTGTGAATTGCTGTGCCCCTGCACTCCATTATTCACCTCGTTTTTTTGAGAGCTGAATGCAAGTCCAAAATTTTGGTGCAGGAACTATACTTGTTCCCAGTGGGGCGCTGAGACATTGGTTAATTCTTCTTCCTGCCTGGAATTTAGAGTGACATGTGCCCGTCCAAATGCTTAACTGCTACTCTCTCATTTGTTCTCCCTCTTCCCTTTCATCGTCTGCCAAATTGGCAACCTGTGTGAACCAGGAGGTTAAAGGGCCTATCTCTGCAGGTTGGGAGATTGATAGTAAAGCAGTTGGATAGTCAAACCGGAGCACCAGGAGAGGGACTATTAGTTGAGTTTTAGAAAACTTTCTTATTCACAGTGAGTCCATTCTCTAGGTTTCTGGTATGTCATAGGTGTAGTAAGAGTCCCTTCAACCTGGAGAGTTGAGACCCATGGAATGGGTGCCATGCATTATGGCTTTAAAGCGTCTGCATTTGCTCACTCAATCTCACCAATCCTCTCAGTCCCAAGTGTCCAGCCTTATGCCACATCCAGCTGTCATTGTACACAGGGTCTTCCCAGGTTTCATCAGAGACCCTGAAGGAATTGGAAAGAATTTCCCTGTTTTTTTTGTTTTGGTTTAAAAATTCCTTTTTATAGAGGGTTTGATCTGTTTCTCGCTGCCATGTTTATGCCCGTCTGGACACATTTGATTCCTTTACGGAGAGATATCAATACATGGGTTTTAAATTCTTACTAGTCAGATATATTGCTCTGCGGGAAATATGGGGTTTTGAGTCCATTTCACTGAGGAAGGTGTCGCTCTTGTCTATTCTATAGTTGATTTTTGGAACTGTACCTGTGCTTATATCAAACTCTGGTTTTATGCATCACCCCACCTCCCTTTCCCCTGAAGCAGGCATACGAGTGTTTTCTAAATGTGAGACTCTGTTCTCTTTCCTAACTCAGTTCATGTGTAGCCATGTTTACAGGATCTTCATAAGTGATATCTTATGATAAGTTTCTTTTTCTGTGTGACTTATTTCACTTAGAATCATCGTACCTGATTCTACTTATTTGGCTGCTCCTGGTCTTATGACATAGATTTCATGGCTGAGGGTTATTCCATCGTATGTAATACCCCAATTTTTTGAACGATTTTTATATTTCCTGGGATATTTAAGGTGTACCCAAGTTGAGGTTCTTGTAAGCAGTGCAGCCCTAAATTTGGGGGTGGATGTGTCTTATTGATTTTCAGTTTTCCCAAGGTACATTCCCTAGACTGGTAGTGTCCTTGGCTCTGTAGCTCTGTTGTTTACTTGTTTTAGGGAACATAATGCACTCCTCCAGAGAGGCAGTTGGCAATTTACATCCCGCCCATCATCATAACAATGATTCCTGTTCTCCAGGGCCTGTCTTGGTTTCTGGTTTTTATACATTTTGTGTATGTCCCTTTTGACCGGTGGGAATTGATAATTCTTAGTAGTGCAGATTTGCATTGCCCGCATGATTCCTTGGCCAAAAAGGGCATAAGCGTTTTCTCCTAAATATATTCAGGAGAAAATGCATACACCCATTTTGGCCAAGTGAATCATTGTGGAAGTTGTGCCCCTCTTCCTGTGCTTTAAAGGTAATTCCTACATACCTCATGAAATCTGTTTCCTGCTATTCTTCCTCTCTTTCAAGTCAACCTCGTTGCCTTCCCTCAACAGATTTTTGGAAGATAGTTGTCCTTTATTACTCTGATAGTTTGTGAGTTACTCTGACCCTGAGCTCCATTATTCAACTCGTTTTTTGTCAGCTGAACGCAAGCCCAAAATTCTTGTTCAGGACATATACTGTTTCCAGGTGGTTGGCTGAAACTTTGGTTAATAATTCTTCCTGCTGGGAAATTAGAGTGACATGTGCCCGTCAAAATACCTTACAGCTACTCTCTCATTGGTTCTCCCTATGCCCTTTCATCCTCTTCCAAATTGGCTACCTGTGTGAACCAGGAGTTTAAAGGCCTGTCTCTCCAAGTTGGGAGATTGATAGTAAAGCAGTTGGAAAGTCAAACCGGAGCACCAGGAGAGGCACGTTTCATTGAGATTTAGAAACCTTTCCTATTCACAGTGTGTCCATTCTCTTGGTTTCCCGTACCTGTTATAGCTGTAGTAATAGTCCGTTCAACCTGGAGTGTTGGGACGCATGGAATGGGTTCCATGCATTATTGCTTTAAAGTGTCTGCATTTGCTCACCCAATGTCACAAATCCTCTGAGTCCCAAGTGTCCAGCCTTATGCCACATCCAGCTGTCATTGTAGACACGGTCATTGCAGGTATCATCAGAGACCCTGAAGTAATTGTAAAGAATTTCCCTGTTTTTTTTGGTTTTGCTGTTGAAATTCTTTTTATAGTGGGTTTGAGCTTATTCTCGCTGCCATGTTTTATGCCAGTCTAGACACATTTGATTCCCTTGTGGAGACATATCAGTACATAGGTTTTAAGATTCTTACTAGTCAGATATATTCCTCTGTGGGTAATATGGGGTTTTGAGTCCCTTTCACTGAGGAAGGTGTAGGTCTTGTCTATTCCATAGTTGGTTTTTGGAACGGTACCTGTGCTTATATCAAACTCTGGTTTTATGCATCAACCAACCTCTCCTTCCCCCTTAGGCAGGCATAAGAGTGTTTTCTAAATGTGAGACTCTATTCTCTTTCCTAACTCAGTTCATGTGTAGCCATGTTTACAGGATCTTCATAAGTGATATCTTATGATAAGTTTCTTTTTCTGTGTGACTTATTTCACTTAGAATCATCGTACATGAATCCACTCATTTTGCTGCTACTGGTCGTAGGACACTGACTTCATTGCTCTGGGATATTCCATCGTACGTAAGTACCACTATTTTTGGAACCATTTTTATATTTCCTGGGATATTTAACCTGTACACAAGTTGAGGTTCTTGTAAACAGTGTAGCCCTGACTTTGGGGGTTGCATTGTCTTATTGATTTTCAGTTTTCCCAAGGTATATTCCCTAGACTGGAAGTGCCTTTGGCTCTGTAGCTCTGTTGTTTACTTGTTTTAGGGAACACAATGCACTCCTCCAGTGAGGCAGTTGGCAATTTACATCCCGCCCATCAGCATAACAAGGCTCCCTGTTCTCCAGGGCCTGTCTTGCCTTTCTGGTTTTTACACATATTGTGGATGTCCCTTTTGACCGGTGGGAAGTGATACTTCATTGTTGTGCAGATTTGCATTTGCCGTTTGCTTGCTTGGCCAGAAAGGGCGTAAGCGTTTTATCCTGAATATATTCAGGAGAAAACACATAAGACCTTTTTGGCCAAGTGCATCATTGTCGAACTTCTGCCCCTCTTCCTGTGCTTTAAAGGCGATTCCAATGTACATTTTGAAATCTGTTTCCTGCTATTCTGCCTCGCCTTCAAGTCTGCCTCGCTGCCTTACCTCAACAGATTTGTGGACGATAGTTGTCCTTTATTACTCTGCCAGTTTGTGTATTGCTGTGCCCCTGGGCTCCATTTTTCAACTCGTTTTTGTGAGCTGAACGCAAGTCCAAAATTTTGGTTCAGGACATATACTGGTTCCCGGTGGGTGGCTGAGACTTTGGTTAATTCTTCTTCCTGCCGGGAAATTAGAGTGACATGTGCCTGTCCAAATGCCTAACAGCTACTCTCTCATTGGTTCTCCCTCTTCCCTTTCATCCTCTGCCAAATTGGCAACGTGTGCGAACCAGGAGGTTAAAGGGGCTGTCTCTCCACGTTGGGAGATTCATAGTAAAGCTGTTGGAAAGTCAAACCGGAGCACCAGGAGAGGCACGATTCATTGAGTTTAAGAAGCCTTTCGTATTCACAGTGTGTCCATCCTCTAGGTTTCCCGTACATGTAATAGCTGTAGTAATATTCCCTTCAACCTGGAGAGTTGGGACTCATGGAATGGGTGGCACGAATTATTGCTTTAAAGGGTCTGCATTTGCTCACCCAATCTCACCCATTCTCTCAGTCCCAAGTGTCCAGCCTTATGCCATATCCAGTTGTCATTGTAGACAGGGTCATTCCAGGTTTCATCTGAGACCCTGAAGGAATTGTAAAGAAATTCCCTCTTTTTTTGTTTTATTTTAGAAATTCATTTTTATAGTGAGTTTGAACTGATTCTCGCTGCCATGTTTATGCCAGTCTAGACACACTTGATTCCCTTACACAGACATATGACTACATAGTTTTTAAGATTCTTAATAGTCAGATATATACCTCTGCGGGAAATAAGAGGTTTTGAGCCCTTTCCTTGAGGAAGGTGTAGGTCTTTTCTATTCCATAGTTTGTTTTGGAACGGTACCTGTGCTTATATCAAACTATGGATTTTATGCATCACCCCACCTCTCCAACCCCCTTAAGCAGGCATAAGAATGTTTTCTAAATGTGAGGCTCTTTTCTCTTTCCTCAGTCAGTTCAAGTGTAGCCATGTTTACAGGATCAACATAAGTGATACCTTATGATAAGTTTCTTTTTCTGTGTGACTTATTTCACTTAGAATCATCGTACCTGAATCCACTCATTTTGCTGCTACTAGTCTTATGACATTGATTTCATGGCTGAGGGATATTCCATCGTACGTAAGTACCACAATTTTTTGAACCATTTTTATACTTCCTGGGATATTTAAGGTGTACCCAGGTTGAGGTTCTTGTAAGCAGTGCAGTCCTAAATTTTGAGGTGGTTCTGTATTATTGATTTTCAGTTTTCCCAAGGTATATTCCCTAGACTAGAAGCGCCCTTCGCTCTGTAGCTCTGTAGTTTACTTGTTTTAGGGAACACAAAGCATTCCTCCAGAGAGGAAGTTGGCAATTTACATCCTGCCCAATCGCATAACAAGGCTCCCTGTTCTCCAGGACCTGTCTTGGCTTTCTGGTTTTTACCCACTTTGTGGATGTCCCTTTTGATTGGTGGGAAGGGATAGTTCTTTGTAGTGCAGATTTGCAATGCCCGCTTGCTTCCTTGGCCAAAAATGGCATATGCGTTTTCTCCTGAATATATTCAGGAGAAAACGCATACGCCCATTTTGGCCAAGTGCATCATTGTCGAAGTTGTGCCCCACTTTTTGTGCTTTAAATGCAATTCCAACATACCTCATGAAATCTCTTTCCTCCTATTCTGCCTCTTTCAAGTCCACCACGTTTTCTTCCCTCAACAGATTTTTGGACGATAGTTGTCCTTTATTACTCTGACAGTTTGTGAATTGCTGTGCCCCTGAGCTCCTTTTATCAACTCGTTTTTTGTGAGCTGAACGTAAGTCCAAAATTTTGGTTCAGGATCTATCCTGGTTCCCGGTGGGTGGCTGAGACTTTGGTTAATCCTTCTTCCTGCCTGGAAATTAGAGTGACATGTGCCCGTGCATATGCCTAATAGCTACTCTCTCATTGGTTCTCCCTATTCCCTTTCATCCTCTGCCAAATTGGCAACCTCTGCGAACCAGGAGGTTAAACGTTCTCTATCTGCATGTTGGAAGATTGATAGTAAAGGAGTTGGAAAGTGAAACCGGAGCACCAGGAGAGGGACAATTCGTTGAGATTTAGAAATCTTTCGTATTCACACTGTGTCCATTCTCTAGATTTCCCGTATGTGTTATACATGTAGTAATATTCCCTTCAACCTGGAGAGTTGGGACCTATGGAATGGGTTCCATGAATTATTGCTTTAAGGGGTCTTAAGTTGCTCACCCAATCTCACCAATCCTCTGAGTCCCAAGTGTCCAGCCTTATGCCACATCCAGCTGTCATTGTAGATAGGGTCCTTCCAGGTTGCATCAGAGACCCTGAAGGAATTGTAAAGAATTTCCCTGTTTTTTTGTTTTGCTTTTGAAATTCCTTTTTATAGTGGGTTTGAGCTCATTCTCGCTGCCATGTTTATGCGAGTCTAGACAAACTTCATTCCCTTATGCAGACATATCAATGCATAGGTTTTAAGATTTTTACTAGTCAGATCTATTCCTCTTTGAGAAATATGGGGTTTTGAATCACTTTCACTGAGGAAGGTGTAGGTCTTGTCTATTCCATAGTTGGTTTTTGGAACGCTACATGTACTTATATCAAACTCTGGTTTTATGCATCACCCCACCTCTCCTTCCCCCTTAAGAAGGCATAAGAGTGTTTTCTAAATGTGAGACTCTTTTCTCTTTCTTCAATCAGTTCAAGTGTAGCCATGTTTACAGGATCTTCATAAGTGATATCTTATGATAAGTTTCTTTTTTTGTGTGACTTATTTCACTTAGAATCACCGTACCTGAATCCACTCATTTTGCTGCTACTGTTCTTATGACATTGATTTCATGGCTGAGGGATATTCCATCGTACGTAAGTACCAAAATTTTTTGAACCATTTTTATATTTCCTGGGATATTTAACCTGTACTCAAGTTGAGGTTCTTGTAAGCAGTGTAGCCCTGACTTTGGGGGTGGCTTTGTCTTATTGATTTTCAGTTTTCCCAAGGTATATTCCCTAGACTGGAAGTGCCTTTGGCTCTGTAGCTCTGTTGTTTACCTGTTTTAGGGATCACCATGCACTCCTCTAGTGAGGCAGTTGGCAATTTACATCCCGCCCATCATCATAACAAGGCTCCCTGTTCTCCAGGTCCTGTCTTGCCTTTCTGGTTTTTACCCATTTTGTGGATGTCCCTTTTGACAGGTGGGAAGTGATACATCATTGTTGTGCAGATTTGCATTGTCAGCTTTCTTGCTTGGCCAGAAAGGGCGTATACGTTTGCTCCTGAATATATTCAGGAGAAAACGCATACGCCCTTTTTGGCAAAGTGCATCATTGTCGAACTTCTGCCCCTCTTCCTGTGCTTTAAAGGCGATTCCAATGTACCTTTTCAAATCTGTTTCCTGCTATTCTGCCTCGCTTTCATGTGTGCCTCGTTGCCTTCCCTCAACATATTTTTGGACGATAGTTGTCCTTTATTACTCTGCCAGTTTGTGAATTGCTGTGCCCCTGAGTTCCATTTTTCAACACGTTTTTGTGAGCTGAACTCAAGTTCAAAATTTTGGTTCAGGAACTATACTGGTTCCCAGTGGGTGGCTGAGTCTTTGATTAATTATTCTTCCTGCCAGGAAATTAGAGTGACGTGTGCCCGTCCAAATGCCTAACAGCTTCTCTCTCATTGGTTCTCCCTCTTCCCTTTCATCCTCTGCCAAATTGGCAACCTGTGTGAACCAGGAGGTTAAAGGGGTTGTCTCTCCAAGTTGGGAGATTCATAGTAAAGCAGTTGGAAAGTCAAACCAGAGCACCAGGAGAGGCACGATTCATTGAGTTTAAGAAACCATTCATATTCACAGTGTGTCCATCCTCTAGGTTTCCCGTACATGTAATAGCTGTAGTAATATTCCCTTCAACCTGCAGAGTTGGGAACCATGGAATGGGTGCCACACATTATTGCTTTAATGTGTCTACATTTGCTCAACCAAACTCACCAAAACTCTCAGTCCCAAGTGTCCAGCCTTATGCCATATCCAGCTGTCATTGTACACAGGGTCATTCCAGGTTTCATCAGAGAACCTGAAGGAATTGTAAGGAATTTCCCTGTTTTTTTGTTTTATTTATTTAATTACTTTTTATAGTGGGTTTGAACTGATTCTCGCTGCCATGCTTATGCCAGTCTAGACACACTTGATTCCCTTACACAGACATATCAATACATAGTTTTTAAGATTCTCAAAAGTCAGATATATTCCTCTGCGGGGAATAAGGGATTTTGAGTACCTTTCCCTGAGGAAGGTGTAGGTCTTGTCTATTCCATAGTTGGTTTTAGGAACGGTACCTGTGCTTCTATCAAACTGCGGTTTTTATGCATCACCCCACCTCTCCTTTCCCCTTAAGCAGGCATAAGAGTGTTTTCTAAACGTGAGACTCTTTTCTCTTTCCTCAGTCAGTTCAAGTGTAGCCATGTTTACAGGATCTTCATAAGTGATATCTTATGATAAGTTTATTTTTCTGTGTGACTTATTTCACTTAGAATCATCGTACCAGAATCCACTCATTTTGCTGCTACTGGTCTTATGACATAGATTTCATGGCTGTGGCATATTCCATCGTATGTAAGTACCACAATTTTTTGAAGCAATTTTATATTTCCTGGGATATTTAAGGTGTACCCAAGTTGAGGATCTTGTAAGCAGTGCAGCCCTAATTTTTGAGGTGGCTCTGTCTTATTGATTTTCAGTTTTCCCAGGGTATATTCCCTAGACTGGAAGCACCCTTGGCTCTGTAGCTCTGTAGTTTACTTGTTTTAGGGAACACAATGCACTCCTCCAGAGAGGCAGTTGGCAATTTACATCCCGCCCATCAGCATAACAAGGCTCCCTGTTCAACAGGGCCTGTCTTGCCTTTCTGGTTTTTACCCGTTTTGTGGATGTCCCTTTTGACTGGTGGGAAGGGATACTTCTTTGTAATGCAGATTTTCATTGCCCTCTTGCTTCCTTGGCCAAAAAGGGCATATGCGTTTTCTCCTGAATATATTCAGGAGAAAACGCATACACAAATTTTGGCCAAGTGCATCATTTTCGAAGTTGTGCCCCTCTTTCTGTGCTTTAAGGGTATTTCCAACATACCTCATGAAATCTGTTTCCTGCTATTCTGCCTCTCTTTCAAGTCCACCTCGTTGCCTTCCCTCAACAGATTTTTGGACGATTGTTGTCCTTTATTACTCTGCCAATTTGTGAATTGCTGTGCCCCTGAGCTCCATTTTTCAATTCGCGTTTTTGTGAGCCGACCAAAAATCCACAGTTTTGCTTCAGGACCTATACTTGTTGTGGGGGAGCAGGATGAGACTTTGGTTAATTCCTCTTCGTGACTGGAAATTAGTGTGACATGTTGCTCTCCAAATGCCTACAGCTACTCTCTCATTGGTTCTCTCTCTTCCCTTATATCTTCTGCACAATTTGCCCACTGTGTGAATCAGGAGGTTTTAGGGGCTGACTCTCCAAGTTGGGAGATTGATAGTAAAGCAGTTGGAATGTCAAACTGGAGCACAAGGAGAGAAAAAAGTAGTAGAGCTTTAGAAACCTTTCACCATCAGAGTGTTTCCATTCTCTACGTTCCCATACATGTTATAACTGTAGTGATATTCCTTTCTACCTGGAGAGTTGGGAACCATGGAATGGGTGACAGGCATTATTTCTTTAAAGGGTGTGCATTTTTTCACCCAATCTCACCAGTCCTCTCAGCCCCAAGTGACCAGCCTTATGCCACATCCAGCTGTCATTGTAGATAGTGTCATTCCAGGTTTCATCAGTAACCCTGAAGGAATTGTGTGAGAATTTTACTGTTTTTATGTTTTGTTTTAAAATTCATTTTTATACTGGGTTTGAGCTGATTGTCACTGCCATGTTTATGTCGTTCTAGACACACTTGGTTCCCTTATGGAGACATATCAATACATAGGTTTTAAAATTCTTACTAGTCAGATATATTTCTCTCCGGGGAATAGGGATGTTGAGTTCCATTCACTTAGGAAGGAGTAGGGCTTGTCTCTTCTCTTTTTGGATTATGGAACGGTTTCTGTGCTAATATCAAACTTCTGTTTTGTGCATCTCCCCACCTCTCTTTCCCCTTAAGTAAGCAAAAGAGTGTTTTCTAAATCTGAGAATCTGTTCTCTTCCCCAATTCAGTTCATATGTAGCCATGTTTTCATTCACTTCATAAGTGATATCATTTGTCCGAATGCACCATGGCCCTTGTCATAATAATGCTCCATGACCCCTGTCATCACAATGCTCCATGCCCTGGTTATCACAATGCTCCATGTCCCTTGTCATCACAATGTTACATGACATTTCTCATCAAAATGTTACATACTCTTGTCATCACAATTCTCCATGCACTTGTCATTGCAATGCTCCATGCACTTGTCATCACAATGCTCCATGCACTTGTCATCACAATGCCTTATGCTCTTGTCATCACAATGCTCCATGACCCCTCTCATCACAATGCTCCCTGACACGTGTCATCACAATGCTTCATGCCACTTGTCTTTACAGTGCTCCATGATGCTCGACATCACAATTACCCAAGGTCTTCTCATCACAGTGCTCCACGTTTTGCCATAACCATGCTCCATGCCTTGTCATCTCAAAGCTCAATGTCCCTTGTCCTCACAATTGTCCACGTCCTTGTCATTACAATGCTCCATGGCACTTCACATCACAATGTCATATGCTCTTGTCATCACAATACTCCATGCACTTGTCATCGCGATGCTCCCTGACCCCTGTCATAGGAAGTTCCATGCGCTTGTCATCACAATGTTTCACGACTTGATCATTAAAATTATCAATGGCACTTGATATCACAATGCTCCATGCCCTTGTCATCACAATGCTCCTTTATTTTGTCACAACAATCCTCCATGACACTTGGCATCACAATGCTCAATGATATTGTCATCAAACTGGAACATGTCATATTTCATCACAATGCTCCCTGACAACTTTCTTCACAATAATCTATGACCTTGTCATCACAGTACCCCATGCCCTTGTCGTCACAATGTGCCATGCCCACTCTTATCACAATAATCCATGAAACTTGTCAGAACAATGCTCCATGACAATTTTCATCACAATGCCCAATGAACGCTGTCATCACAATGCACCATCCCCATCATCATAATGCTTCATGCTATTGTCATCACAATGAAATCAAAATGCTCCATGACCTCTGTCATCACAATGCTCCACACCCTTGTGATCACAATGTTCAATAACACTTGTCATCACAATGCCCCATGACGCTGGTCATCACTATTATCCACGGTCTTCTCATCACAATGCTCCATGATTTTTGACATCACAATGCTCATTACACTTGTCGGCAGAATGTTCCCTGACTATTGCCATCAGTATGCACCTTGAACTCTTTCATGACAAAGCTCCATGCCTTTTATATAACAATGATTCATGCCCTTTTCATCACAATGCTCCAAGAACCCTGTGATCACAAAACTCCTTGCACTTGTCGTCACAAATCTCTATGACGCATGTCATCAGAATGCTCCATGGCCTTCTCATCATAATGCTCCATGCGCTTGTCATCACAAAGCTCCAAGACACCTGTAATCACAATGTTCCCTGCTCCTTTTCATCCGAATGCTCCATGAGATTAGTCATCACAAGGTTCCATGGTCTTCACATCACAGTGCTCCAGGACGTTGTCCTCACAGTGCTCCATTCCCTTGTCATCACAATACTCCATGACCCCTGTCATCAAAACACTCCATGAACATTTTCACCCCAGTGGTCCATGACCCTTCTCATCACAATGATCCATGCCCATGTCATCCCAATGCTCCATGACACCTGTATTCACAATGGTCCATGACGCTTGTCATCACATTGCTTCATGATACCTGTCAACAAAATACTCCATGCGTTTGTCAGCAAAATGCTACATGACCTTATCATTACAATGCTCTATGCGCTTGTTATCACCTTACTCCATTACCATTGCCATCACAATCCTCCATGAAACTTGGGATCACATTGCTTCATGCCCTTGTCATCACAATGCTCCATGCTCCTTGAAATCAAAATGAACCAAG